>NC_079203.1:54239640-54539640 GCF_026745355.1 Beta vulgaris subsp. vulgaris
CCTGTCGCTATTGCAAACGCCCTGGTCATGTCATCTCAGAATGTCGCAAGTTGCAAGCTAAACATGGCAAGGACAGAGGCTATACTCGCCAATCTCAACCTCACTCACACACATCTGCTGCTGTAACAGATGTTTCTGCTGAGTTGCCAACATCGATCACTTTGAATGATCTACAGGCCTTTATCAACCAACTCAATAGCACTCCAACCACATGTGCTCTCTCATCAACTCCAGGTATCTCGTCCTCTTGGTACTTTGACTCTGGTTGCTGCAATCATATGACTTCTAATACTAGCTCTCTCCTTAACAAGAGACAACCATTTTGCAATTCTTCTATCAAAACTGCCAATAACTCATCGATGCATATCACTGACGTTGGGGATGTTTCAACTACGAACTTGTCATTGTCTGATGCTTTTCTTGTCCCTGAACTTGCATTAAATCTGATCTCCGTAGGACAACTATGTGAACTTGGCTTGGATGTTTGTTTTTCGAATAGTGGTTGTCGTGTGCAGGATCCTAAAAGTGGTGAAATACTAGGGACGGGGCGCAAAGTTGGTCGTCTCTTTGAAGCCATCTCTCTTTCCGTTTCTCCAAAGGTCTCATCAAAGGTTTCAGAGTCTTATGTTGCTGCAGTTGTGTCTCAGGATATTTGGCATTCCAGATTGGGTCATATTTCTCCATCTAGATTAAATTCATTAATTTCTAGTGGTGTTTTAGGCTCTGTCAAACAGGAAAAACTGGATTGTGTTCCTTGTCAACTTGCAAAGCATCATGCTTTACCTTTTAATAATAATAACTCCATATCTGCTGCTCCTTTTGATCTTATCCACTCGGATATTTGGGGTCCTTCTCCCAATTCCACTCTTGATGGTTTCAAATATTTTGTTATATTTGTCGATGACTATTCCAGATACACATGGCTTTATCTTCTTAAAAACCGTTCTGAGTTGAAACAAATCTACTTCAACTTTGCTGCTATGGTTGAAACCCAGTTTGCTTGCAAAATTAAGACTTTTCGGTCTGATAATGCCATGGAATACAAGGAAAAGAGTTTTTTGAGCTTCCTTGCAAGCCATGGAACAACTCTTCAGCACTCGTGTCCCGGCACCTCCCAACAGAATGGGCGTGCCGAACGGAAACATCGACATATCTTAGACACAGTACGTGCATTGCTAATCTCTGGCTCATGTCCTGAATATTTTTGGGGAGAGGCTGCTCTCACTGCCGTGTACACTATCAATATGATTCCATCACCTGTTATTGAACACAAGTCTCCTTATGAACGTCTACATGGTACCACCCCAAAATATGATTCTCTTCGCGTGTTTGGTTGTGTGTGTTTTGTTCTTCTTCAACCTCATGAGCATACAAAATTAGAACCTCGGGCAAGATTATGTTGTTATCTTGGCTATGGTGTTGAACACAAAGGTTATAAGTGTTGGGATCCTATCTCTCAACGTATCAGAATTTCTCGACATGTTGTATTCTGGGAGCATAAGATGTTCACATCACTCTCCAGCTTTAAAATTGCACATACCACCTCATATTTTACCGATGCTTCCATTGACCTGTTTCCTGATGATAATCCAGACCAAGGACTTGAAGTTGCAGTGCCTGAACTTGAAGTTGCAGTGCCTGAACTTGAAGTTGCAGTGTCTGAACATGAATTTGCAGCATCTCCTTCGATGGAATCTGTGGACATCCCAGATATATCTTCTCCTACACCTTCATTTTCTACAAGCTCAGCTACTGTGGATGTTAGCAACAACAGATTTCCAGTCACAGACAATACAGAAGTATCATCTTCATTCATAGAGCCTCGTGATTCACATACTTTTGAGCCCCGCCATTCCTCTCGTGAAAGTAAGTTCCCTGCTTATCTTCACCAAAATTATCATTGTTATGCTGCCATTGAATCCTTGTACGAGCCGACAACTTATCGTGAGGCCAATTGTGATCCTCTTTGGCAAGAAGCCATCGCTGCAGAACTCCAAGCATTACATAAGGCACAAACATGGGATTTAGTCGATCCACCTGCCGGCAAGTCACTTGTAGGTTGCAAATGGGTTTTTAAAATTAAAACTCGATCTGATGGCTCTGTCGAAAGGTACAAAGCTCGTTTAGTGGCACAGGGTTTTAAGCAAGAGTATGGGATTGACTACGAAGAAACATTTGCTCCCATATTAACAGTCAAGATCCACAAGAGGCAAAACAGGACCATCACAGACAGGCATAATGCAAGTATGTCTGATACCATAAACAATTGGAATGTTGCTTCCCCTAAAAACATTGGAATCCCATTATCTTGGTTTAATCCACCCGGCACTGTGAATCCTGCTGTGAATGTTATGGTTGCTAAAAGAGCAGCAATCAAACCAAGAGTACCTGCATAATGGTTCAATTCTGTAGTAGGGATGCCGTAGGAGCTTCGAGTGCCAAGAAAACTACCGTGGCTCCACAAGAAGTTCTCAAACTGTGAAACGAAGGGAAAACAAAATTAAGTGGCGATCTACAGACAATGGAACTGCAATTATGTAGTATGAATGGATAACAAGGAAATGCATGCATGCAGCAACAACGACGTAACTACTTACATCGGCAGGAAGATGTTGTGCGGCTGCAATTAAATCTCTAGGCTTGACCCCTTTCATGTTTGGTGTATACAAAATTTCAGGCCGAGGTACTGGATATTCAAGGAAAAGTTGTGCAAGCTTAAAGTGATTGTTCTTAATAGCCAGATGCAATGGCGTGTTTCCATCATTGTCAGCTAAATACAAGGTTTGGAATTGTTTAGAGTCGTTTCTTTCAACATCAAGCAGTTGCATTACGGGGGCTTCAAGCAGATCATGATATTGGTCCTTAATGGCTGCTCGATCCGCAAGGAGGTGCCAAAATGTCTTCCCACTGTAGTCACGGATTCCAACTTGTGGGTGATGGACGCCTAAAAGTTCAAGCAGCCTAAGATTACCATCTCGAGCTGCTCTCAGGAAGGGGGTAAGACCATCCTTGTCGCGCATATAGACTGCACTGTGACTCTTATTGATTATAATTGTTTCGTTTTCCCTAGTCCAAAGCACTGAGTTAACTACATAAGATTCAAACAACCTGGTTGATGCATGCAATGCAATGAATATATATCCTGAAAGTATGTAGCTAGATTGAAATCGTTAAACTTACAATTGGATTTCGAGAGCAGATGAAGAGGTGTCTCATCTGAATTATTCACATATCCAGCCAATTCCTTTTCAAGGTTTAGCAGTTCTCTCACCATATCAATATCAGTGGCCAATACTGCTTCATGGAGAGGTGTGTTCCCTTTCTCATTCTTCACCCTCCACGGTGGGTGATAAAATTCTTCGGTTCCAGCCATTTCTTGAGCTTTCTTGAAGTAATTATTGAACATGTTCACTGTCAACTCCTCATCTTTATTAATTTCTGGGTCCAAAAACATACCATTCTGATCTATTCGTCGAAATTCGAGAAAAATGTTAGTACGACATTTTTCAAGTACATGGAGAGGGGTATCACCACTGGAGTCCGTTTGACAGATGAGGAAAGGACATATTTCTAAAGCTGGTATAATGAACTCATAAACATTAATCGATTGTAGTCTTGACTGTTTTCTTCTGACCTGGAATAATCTATGAAGAATGTTGCCTCCTTGGTGATCTCGTGAAAGTAAGAAGTCCATTCCTAACTCATCAAGAGTTTTCTTTAAAAATTTCATGTTCGATTCGTCTGCTGCTTTACATTCCTCTTCTGTTAGTCTTCTTAATCCTTCCACCTTACTTTTCGTCTCCTGTATTTGCAACTGCATTTACATAAATCAGAATCTTTTTCCCACAATTTATGTATCAGTCCATTTGTATGTTCATATATAGTTTGGCTGTCTTAATTCCTAAACTGGTACTTATCTGATTAATAAAACGCGAATTAGCTGATCATACCTTAGATATGACATGGTGGTGAATCATAGATGCAGCAGAAATACCCTCTTTGTTTTTGATATTAAGGTCTGCTGATAGTTCCAACAGAACTTGCACCATGATGATGTCTTTATTTATAGCAGCTATATGTGCTGGAGTATTTCCATCACAATCTTGATAATATCTCAAGTCATATATTTCTGGAATTCTTAGTAATTCCTTGCCTTGTTGGTAGCTGGAAATCCCATTTAGCAAGTGTAATATCGTCTTGCCTGATCGATCTCGAATCTCTGCACACTGCGGACTGTTATTATGTAAATCTCCTTGAGGAGGTTTCTCATTCATTAGAAATATATATAGGGATGATTTACAACCTACTGCTATGAGATACAAAACTTTCCATAATACACAATATTACAAAAGGAATACTTTGACAGAATATATGTAAAGGGAATATTAACATATTCTCTAACACACCCCCGCAGTTGGAGCGGGAGGAGGCCGAACGCTCAAACTGGATCTGAAATCAAGAAAGAGCTGTCGAGGGAGACCTTTAGTGAAAATGTCTGCGTACTGATAGGCGGAAGGAACATGGAGAACACGAACATGGCCCAAAGCAACCTTTTCTCGGACAAAATGAATATCCATCTCTATGTGTTTGGTGCGCTGATGATGGACAGGGTTGCTGGCTAAATAAATTGCAGACACATTATCACAATAAACGAGAGTGGCCTTACGCGGGGGGCAATGAAGCTCAAGAAGAAGATTCCGCAGCCAGCAAGTTTCGGCAACCACATTAGCAACGCCACGATATTCGGCCTCGGCACTCGAACGTGAAAGTGTAGCTTGGCGTTTAGCAGACCAAGATATGAGATTATCTCCTAAGAATACACAATAACCAGATGTGGAGCGACGAGTATCAGGACAACCGCCCCAATCTGCATCAGTATAGGAGACCAAGCGATTCGGAGCAGAAGGATACAAATGTAAGCCGTAAGCAATAGTGCCTTTAATATACCGAATGATACGCTTGAGAGCGTTGAAGTGAGGTTCACGAGGAGCATGCATGAACAAGCAGACCTGCTGGACAGCATAAGCAATATCAGGTCTAGAGAAGGTAAGATACTGCAGGGCACCTGCAAGGCTCCTATAAAGAGAGGGGTCAACAACCGGATCTCCAGCCTCAGCACTAAGCTTCGAGTTTGTATCAACAGGAGTGGAGACAGGTTTACAGTTGCTCATTTTTGCTCGAAGAATGATGTCCTCTGCATATTTCTGCTGAGAAAGGAACATATGTGTCGGAGTGCGCTGAACAGAAATACCCAAAAAATAACTCAACTGTCCCAAGTCAGTCATGGAGAATTCGGACTTGAGAAGATCAATTATGTCAATTTTCAGCTGATCAGAAGAGGCAGTTAACACAATATCATCCACATATAATAACAAATAAGCAGTATGAGGCCCATGACGATAGATGAAAAGAGAAGTGTCACTGCGACTGCAAACAAAACCAATGCGCACCAAAAATTGAGCAAACCTGTGATACCAGGCCCGTGGGGCTTGTTTAAGACCATAGAGAGACTTACGAAGCCGACACACATAAGTAGGGACTGATGGGTTAACAAAACCAGGAGGTTGGTGCATGTAAACGGTCTCCTTGAGAGCACCATGCAAGAACGCGTTCTTGACATCTAGCTGATGAATGGGCCAATTCTTACCCATAGCAATGCTCAAAACCGTGCGAATGGTCGCAGGTTTAACCACTGGACTAAAAGTTTCATGACAATCCACCCCGGCCTGTTGAGATTTGCCATTAGCAACAAGGCGAGCCTTGTAGCGTTCAAGAGCACCTGTATCCCTGTATTTATGACGAAACAACCATAGGCAACGAATAACATTCACCCCCTCGGGTTTGGGAACAAGATCCCAAGTATGCTGTTTAGTAAGAGCATTAAATTCCTCATGCATGGCAGCATTCCAATTTGGGTCAAGCAAGGCAAGTTTAGGGCTTTTTGGTAAAGGGGAGATGGTGTGAGTGGAAAGATTGAAGTGAATTTTGGGTTTAAAAATACCCAGCTGGGCTCGAGTGACCATTGGGTGGGTGGGCTGCTGTTCCGTGTCATGTGGGGGGGAAGGAGGTTCAGGTTCGTGGGCTCGAAGAGGAACGGGCTCAGGAGGCAGATGCTGTGCAAAGAAAGGAGGCCCAGACGGGAGGTGATGAGGGGACGCGTCAGAAGAGAGGTGACGCGGGCTGGGAGACGGAGGCCCAGATGGATTGTGGGTAGGAGTGTGTGGAGGGGAACTGGGCTCAGAAGGAGGGTCGATGGATTGGGCTGGGGAATTAGGCGAGAAGGGAGGCAGTAGGTGAGATGTAATGGATGGGGAATCATCATGATCCAAAAAATTATAATCAGGAGCTTCAAATTTTGTGAGATTAGCAAAGGGAAAAACACTCTCTTCAAAGGTGACATGACGAGAGATGATCAGTTTATGAGACGACAAGTCAAGACACAAATAACCCCTATGATTTGAGGGAAACCCCAAGAAGAGACATGGTGTGGAGCGAGGAGCTAATTTGTGTGGAGCTGTGGAGGAGAGATTAGGATAACAGAGACACCCAAAAGTACGAAGATGGTCATATGAAGGAATCCTACGGAAAAGAATTTCGGTAGGCGTTTTATTTTGAAGAGTGGTAGTAGGCAGGATGTTGACTAGATGTTGGACCATTTTTAGAGCATATACCCAATATGTAGGGGGGAGAGAGGCATGAAACAGTAACGTACGAATCATATTATTAATAGTCTGTATGATACGTTCTGCCTTACCATTTTGAGAAGAGGTATATGGACATGAAAAACGGAAAACCATCCCATGAGTGGAACAAAAATCATGAAAAGGAGTGTTGTCAAATTCACGGCCATTGTCACATTGAAATGTTTTGATGTTCTTTTCAAATTGAGTTTTAACATATGCCCGAAAAGAAAGAAAGTGAGAATAGACTTGGGATTTGTATTTGAGGGGAAAGACCCATAGAAAGTGAGAAAAATCATCCAGCAGAACTAAGTAATATTTGTGACCCAATTTGCTAGTAATAGGAGAAGTCCAAATGTCAGCATGAATAATATCAAATGGCGAAAAAGAAATACTAGTAGATGAGTGAAACGGAAGTCTAACATGCTTTCCAAGGGGACAAGAATAACAAAGAGGAGTTATATTCTCCTTATTACATGAAATCAATTTTTTACTACTAAGATAATTAAAGACATGAGCGCCAGGGTGACCAAGTCTATTATGCCAAGTTGAAGGAGATAGTACAGCAAAGGAGGAGTGAGAGTGAGTCATTGCAGCGGAAATGGAGGAGAAGGGATATAAATCACCCACACTATTGCATCTCGTGAGAAGTGTCCCCGAATGAAGGTCCTTCACAGAAAAACCAAATGGATCAAATTCAATAGACACAGAATTATCACTAGTAAATTTGCGAACAGATATCAAGTTTTTGATGATTTTAGGGGCAACAAGAACATTGTGAAGAGTGAAGGGAGGGTGGGGAGATGGAGTAGTAGTGGTGCCATAACCCTTTATTGGAATGCAATTACCATCACCAACAACAATAAACTGAGGAGTGCTCAAAGTAAACAGGTTAGAGAGATTACCAGAGGTGCGAGTAAGATGAGAGGTGGCTCCAGTATCCATATACCAAGTGTCATCAGGAGGTTGTAGACTCATGGTGCTATAAGCCTGGCCCAATTCAGTAGGAGTCATAAGGGGGCCATAAGAAGCAGGTGGAGCCGTGATGTAGGCTTGCTGTTGCGGCGGACGTGGGCTTGGAGGTGGGCCCAGCAGACTGAGTGGGCGCTGAGCAGGAGCATTAGTCGTAGTGGGGTATGGACAAGGTGGAGAGGCCCAGTTAGTGTGTTGCTGCCAGGTTTGAGGAGTGGGAGCATAGGAGTATACATGCTGTTGGGCCGGCCCATGAGAAAAATAAGATGGTTGTTGGGAATTACCTCCAGCAGTAGGAAGTCTGCGCCCACCACGTCCGTTGTTTCTACCACCACGCCAGGTATTGCGGCCACGACCCCGACCACCACCACGGCTACCACCACCACCACGTTGCGGCAGATCATGGGCGGGCGGTGCGACGGTGGGGGCAGACGGAGCAGACGCGGCAGTGGCAACCAGAGCAACGTGAGAGTGCTCATCTTGCTTGTTACGGCGAGTTTCCTCCAAAAGGAGTTGAGACCGAGCTTTATGAAATGTGGGTAACGGGTCAGCCTGTTGAATCATAGTTGCAATAGTGTCATACTCACCCTTGGGTAATCCAGTAATAAGTTGTAGCACCATCTTTTGATCAGTGACGGGATTGCCGACATTGGACAATTGATCAGCCAACAATTTCAATTGTTTGCAATATTCAGCCATATTTGAAAAATTTTCAAGACGAGTAGTATTGAATTGTTCTTCTAGGTAAACAGCCCGAGTGTGTTTATTGTCTTGAAAAATGGCTTCCAAACTATTCCACAATTCCATGGCGGTGGCACCGGGCTTCATAATAGTATGAAGGAGATCTTTGGATATTGTGCCATAAATCCACTGTTTGACGGAAGCATCCAATCTCTTCCACGTGAGAGTATTAATATAAGTGGGTCGAGGAATAGTGGCGTCGATATGATCCGCAACATTATATGCACAGGTGTGAATTTGAAAGAGCTCCACCCAAGATGCATATTGAGCCTCCTCTTGATCAAGAGTAAGGGGAATGAAGTTTTTAATATTGCTAACAGTGAAAGCAGGATGATAAGGGGTAGAAGAGAGAGTTGAAGAGGGTTGCGGTGTGGACGGCTCGTCGGCAGGCATGGCGGGCAGAAGGAGGGTAACAAAACCCACGGCAAGGATCAAGAGGTAGAAGGAAGGATATCCTTTCCAGTTAAAATTCTGATACCATGTTATTATGTAAATCTCCTTGAGGAGGTTTCTCATTCATTAGAAATATATATAGGGATGATTTACAACCTACTGCTATGAGATACAAAACTTTCCATAATACACAATATTACAAAAGGAATACTTTGACAGAATATATGTAAAGGGAATATTAACATATTCTCTAACACGGACATCGCTCAAGTATGGCTTTTGTAACTGATAGATAAGCTGTTTTATTGAGACATGATGCTCTGAGAAGAGCAGTCAAGCCTTTTGCATCACGCCAACATGCTATGGAGCTATCTTTCTCTAACAACAATTCTATTATAGGCAATAAATCATCAGCAATCGGAGAATGTTTGGTTGTCAAAATTGCTTCTCTCTTATTCACCAGTAATTTCATTGTGGTGAATATCAATTCTTCATTACCTATTAAGTCACAACTAGTAAGACAACGCCGTCTTAATTAAAAATTTTACATTATGGGGTTGTTTGGCAATTCGTAGATTTCTAACACGAACAAACTAAGGTAATTAGGAAACTTACCGTCAACTTGGTGCTTGACTGCAAGATGTAGGGGTGTCTCTTCTAACTGATTGGTGATACGAGCCAAGGACGAGTCCACCTCGAACAAAAATTTGGCTACCTCAACTCTTCCATTGATAAGCGCGACATGGAGAGGCGTGTTTCCTTCTGAGTTCTGTGTTCGCCATGGCTTCTCATTCTTGCCATCGCCAACTAACTCTACGCAGCATTTATGTAGTAGTTTCGCAATCTTCATACTCCCTACCTGAGCAGCAATATGAAGAGGGTTGTCGTCGTTACAACTCTTCGCACATATGAGCTTCCGTACAACTTGTTCACGTAGTGTGGTGAGAGCTGTTTCTATAAAATTGTATTGCTCACGTCGAATGGCTATGTGAATAATATTATTCTTCTCCGTCGTCTGTTGGAGCAGATATTCTTCATCCACAGCTTTGCTTTGTGCTTCCTTGAATAAGTTCATGTCGCCTTCTAATGCAGCTTCATAAAGCTCCCTCTCCATGATTAACTGTTCGATCTTTTCGATTTCTTTTGACGTCTCCCCTCCTTGTTGCGATCGACTACCTTATGAGCAAACCTAATTCGTATCAAAACATGTATTTTGATTCTCAACGTCGTGTGATAGCTTCCATGTGAATACTAGCTGTTTAGCTCCGTTTTTTGGGGCTAATTATGCTGTCTAGCTTTATCGTTGTGTGTAATATATACAAAAACTTTGGTGTTACTTCCAAGAGATAAGAAGGTTTGTTTATGGTCTTTGTTTTTTTAACTACAATATTAAGGGGAAGCATCGAATAACTCTAGTTGAAGTTAGCGCAATTAGTGGTGATGTAAAACATAATAATAATAACTCTAAAGTTGACTGGCTTAAATTTCATCGGAACATCAAGTTAGCATATACTCGCATACGAAAATATTAATCTCCTTGTCTAATCTTGATAAGCTAACTGATATAACAGTATCTGGCTGTCACACTGCCACATCATCACCTACATTACCTACTGCACCTACAGAAGATTCCAGCTCTGCGTAGCATCTGATTACTTCCCAGCTAACTAATTCTGATTCAGTTAGTTACTGATTTCTGTAATAACAACTAGTATAAAAGTTGTATCTCTCTCTAGAAGAGCTTTTGTAGAAAATAACCTCTCATCATCTTATTGTAAGAATCTCTCTATTCTCTTACAATAAAAGCAGTAGATCAATGGTGAAATAATTCTTCTGTGTTCATTGTGTTCATATTATTTTGTTCTGTAAAAATTACATGGTATCAGAGCTTCCAGGTCTTCTTCATCTCAGTTGAAATTTCGTTCTTTCTCAGAGTTGTTCAGAATTTTCCAGTTCGTTTATCTTGTTCTGATTCAAGTTCATTTTTCTCAGAACTTGTTCAAATTTTGTGCGTTTTTTTTGCTTGCTCTTCAATTTGATCCAGAATCTTGATCTAAATTCTTGTTTCTTTAATCTCTTTTTCTATATTTCAATCATCAAATGGCAGAAACTAGTGAGAATAGTTCACGAAATGAACAAACAATTGATCCTTCACAGGATCCTACTTCTCCATTTTACTTACATCCTTCTGATAACCCAGGAATTAAGCTAGTTTCTGAAAAATTCAATGGAGAAGCTTATACTGATTGGAAAAGGTCGATGATGATCAGTCTATCTGCTAAGAATAAGCTAGGCCTTGTTGATGGAACAATTCATAAACCCACACCTGGTACAAGAGAGTTTCGAGCATGGGAGAGATGTAATTCAATGATGATTTCATGGATTCTTGGAGTCTTGGATCAAAATTTGGCGCGAAGTGTGTTGTATTTTCACACAGCACGAGAAATATGGTTGAATCTTGAAGAGCGGTTTGGTGCAACATCTGGAGCTGTTTTGTATGCTTTACAACAATCTCTTGATGACATGAAGCAAGGTACTGATAGTATTTCTTTGTTCTTTACAAACATTAAAAGAGTCTGGGATAATATTGATGAAGTTGATCCTCTTCCTACCTGTGATTGTGGCAACTGTAGATGCACAATTACACAGAAATTGCTTAAGTCTCAACAAGATAGGCGTTTAATCCAGTTTCTTATGAAGTTAAATGATGGTTATGAGGTCATTAGAGGTAGTTTATTGTTGATGCAACCTCTACCAGCAGTCACACATGCTTATAGGTTACTAGTTCAGGAGGAAAAACATAAACAAATTTCCTCTAGTATTACTAGGCCTGCTGAAGAATCTAATATGGCTTTTATGGTGAACAAAAGGAGGCCTTATGAGCACACTTATGATAGAACACCCAAACCAAACTTCTCTAATCCTGGTTCTCAATATCACAAATCTTTTTCTGGTAATGAAAGGAGGTTTGAAAAGAGAAATGTGAACTATTATTGTGATCATTGTAAAGTTCCTGGTCATAGTGTTCAGAGATGCTTTAAGCTTGGTTATGTGCCACCTAATGGTTATGATAAGGGTGGTTATCACAAGGATACTTATGACAAGGGCAAGCGTGTAGCTGCTGTTGTGCATACTGAAGAAGATTGTAATTCTGATCCTATGGATCAACCTGATGTTACTCTCTCTGCTGAAGAATATCACAAGCTCATGAACCTGTTAGATCAACACACTGCAAACAATTCCAATGAAGTCTCTTCTTCCAATCCAACCAAGAAGGCATGTGTGGCAGGTAAAATTTGCTTTTCTAGTTCTGCAATTCCACATGCTTGGATACTAGATAGTGGTGCAACAGATCATATCTGTTATGATCTATCTTGTTTTGCTGATTACAAATCCATTGATGCAAGTGAAAATACTATAACCATTCCTAATGGTTCTAAAGTAGCCGTGAATTACATGGGCACAGTTAAACTCACAGATACAATAACATTATATGATGTTCTGTATGTGCCAGGCTTCCAATTTAATTTGGTTTCCATCCCTAAGATCTGCACTGATATGAATTGTTCTGTACTTTTTAATGGTGATACTGTGTGTTACAGAATTCTTCAATGAAAACTCAGCTTCTTGGTAGCCTGCACCAAGGTCTCTACTATGTTACTCTTTCACCTGGATGTTCAACTACAAAACCTATTGTTCTCTCTGCAACTGGTGATGATGTTCATTCTTCTTCAAGTACATCCAATCCTACTATACTTGAAGCTAAGCTTTGGCACCTTAGAATGGGTCATCTTCCCTTTTCTCAGTTACACCATGTCCATCCTAGTCTTTCTAATAAATTTTCTTTGTCTGAAATCTGTCAAATATGTCCATCTGCTAGACAAACTAGATTGTCTTTCCCACTTAGTTCTATTAAAACTACTTCTTCTTTTCATTTGCTTCATTTAGACATTTGGGGCCCTTACAAAGTTGCCACACATAATGGCTGTACTTTCTTTCTTACAATGGTGGATGATTTTTCAAGAATGACATGGGTTCATATGTTAGTTCATAAATCTGATGTTGTCCCCATTTTTACTTCTTTTTATGCTTACATTCAAACACAATTCAATACTGTGGTGAAGTGTGTTAGAACTGACAATGCTAAAGAGTTGTGTGAAGGTCAGTTAAAGCTATTTTTTCAAGAAAAAGGTATTGAACATCATAGAAGTTGCAATGATACTCCACAACAAAATGGAGTTGTGGAGCGCAAACATAGACACTTGCTTGAAACAGCAAGAGCCCTTTTCTTTCAAGCTAAGTTACCTGTGTCCTTTTGGGGAGAGTGTGTTCTTTGTGCCACACATTTAATCAATCGATGCCATTGTCTGTCTTCACAATATCAGTCCCTATCAGAAACTCTTTGACACTCCTCCCTCTCTTTCTCATCTCAAAGTTTTTGGATGTCTTTGTTTTGTGTCTACACCTAAACAACATAGAACTAAGCTAGATCCCAGAGCTGTCCCTCATGTCTTCATTGGTTATTCACCTGGACAAAAAGGCTACAAAGTGTTACATCCACCTTCTCAGAAAATCATTGTTTCTAGGGATGTGGTGTTTCATGAGCAACATTTTCCTTATCACTTTCAAACTACAACTCCCACTTTTCAATTTTTCCTACCCACAACTACAGATTTCACACCATACATTGACCTTCCTGACATTTTTCAATCACCTTCTACCTCTGCTACTATCCCTAATACATCACCTTCTTCTTCCATCCCTGCTTCTTCTCCCTCTTCTTCTATCTCTCCATCTTCTTCCACTTCTTCTCTTTCTTTTACCAACCCACCTACTGGTGATTTAAGAAGAAGCACCAGACAGAGAACTTTACCTTCTCACTTACAGCACTATGTTTGTAATACTGTCATTTCTACATCTCATTGGTGTAATTTGGCTAGTTTTACTCATTCTCTTGCTCTCACTGCTACTCTTGATTCTCTTTAAGAACCTATAAGTTATAAACAAGCTGCTAAGGACCCTAGATGGGTTGAGGCTATGAATAAGGAACTTGCTGCACTTGATCACAATCACACTTGGGTTTTGGTTCCATTACCTGTTGATAAGAAGCCCATTGGCTGCAAATGGGTCTTCAAGATAAAGCTCAAGGCTGATGGATCTGTGGAGAGGTTTAAAGCCAGGTTAGTTGCCAAGGGGTACAACCAGCAACATGGCATAGACTTTGAAGAAACTTTCAGTCCAGTTGTAAAGATGGCAACAGTAAGGTGCATCATTGCCCTGGCAGCAGCTAAGCATTGGAACATCTTCCAATTAGATGTAAACAATGCATTCCTACATGGGGATTTATGTGAAGAAGTCTACATGACAGTTCCTGAAGGTGTGCCTAATACTTCCAAACAAGTTTGCAGATTACTTAAGTCTTTATATGGACTTAAACAAGCTTCTAGACAATGGTTTCAAAAGCTTCTCAGTGAACTTCTTAAACAAGGTTTCCATCAATCAAAGAATGATTATTCTTTGTTCACAAGACATTCTAATGGCCTCATTCTCATTCTAGCTGTATATGTGGATGACATTTTACTCACTGGCAATGACATCATTGGTATCCAAGCTTTAAAGCAACATCTTGATTTGGTATTCAGCATAAAAGACTTGGGGATTCTTGGTTTCTTTCTAGGTATTGAAGTCAGCTATTCTTCATCTGGCACTGCTCTAACTCAGACTAAATTTGTTAAAGAGTTGCTCTCAGAGTATGGTAACCCCAATTTCAAACCTGCTGTTACTCCACTCCCTCTTTCTCTCAGACTTCAGGCTACAGATTCAGCTCTTTTACCTGATCCTACCACTTACAGGTGTATTGTGGGGAAACTTAATTTCCTAACTCATACCAGACCTGACTTGACTTTTACTGTTCAGCACCTAAGTCAATTTATGCATTCACCAAGAGAGGATCACCTTCAAGCTGTTAACCATGTTCTCAGATACCTTGCTTCTACTCCCACTCAAGGTATTCTTTTACAAGGTCATGATTCTCTTACTTTACAAGCCTTTACTGATTCAGATTGGGGAGCTTGCTTGGATACCAGAAGATCCATATCAGGTTATATCTTGTTGTTTGGGAATTCTCCTGTGAGTTGGAAGTCTAAGAAACAGCACATAGTTTCTAAAAGCTCTTCAGAGGCTGAATACAGAGCTATGTCTGCAGCAGCTTCTGAGGTCACTTGGTTGGTTAGGCTACTGGAGGAGTTAGGTGTTTCTAACCTCAAGCCTGTTACTTTGCACTGTGATAATCAAAGTGCAATCTACATAGCTAAAAACCCAGTCCATCATGAAAGAACAAAGCATATTGAAATTGATGTTCATTTCACAAGGGACAAGGTTTTGGAAGGTCTTTTACATCTTGCATATGTTCCTACATCAGATCAGCTGGCTGATGTTTTCACCAAGATATTACCTTCTGCTCAGATGAATAAGTTATTGTCCAAACTTGGCATGTTTTCTCCCATGCCCAGTTTGAGGGGGGGTGATAAGCTAACTGATATAACAGTATCTGGCTGTCACACTGCCACATCATCACCTACATTCCTACTGCACCTACAGAAGATTCCAGCTCTGCGTAGCATCTGATTACTTCCCAGCTAACTAATTCTGATTCAGTTAGTTACTGATTTCTGTAATAACAACTAGTATAAAAGTTGTATCTCTCTCTAGAAGAGCTTTTGTAAGAAAATAACCTCTCATCATCTTATTGTAAGAATCTCTCTATTCTCTTACAATAAAAGCAGTAGATCAATGGTGAAATAATTCTTCTGTGTTCATTGTGTTCATATTATTTTGTTCTGTAAAAATTACAAATCTCTTTGTCTTTCAATTCTTTCACTGGCGTGATAAACAGAAAGTTTTGGAGGGACGACCCTGGTGTTTTGAACTTTTGATCAACACTTGTTGGTCTTTAATGAATTACCGGGGAATGAACAACCTGCAAAGGTTTCCATCTCTTTTTTACCTTTTTGGGTACGTATTTATCATTTGCCATTTAATTGTCTATTCGATAATGATATACGTGCTATTACTGCTGCTTTGGGATCTGTTATATCTATTGAACCTGGAGGATTGTTAAATATCATCCTTAAATTACTTAAAATTGCTCCAATTTCTCTTTAAAAATACTATTATACACTTACTTTTTTTTTTTTGATTTTTTACTCCAACTTAACTCTTCTTCTTACATATTCTCCCTCATCTTCGCCATCACTATCGACGATCAACACTTACGAGCACCACCGACAAACACAAAATTCCGACCAGCACA
This sequence comes from Beta vulgaris subsp. vulgaris, assembly GCF_026745355.1. Classification (NCBI taxonomy): domain Eukaryota; kingdom Viridiplantae; phylum Streptophyta; class Magnoliopsida; order Caryophyllales; family Amaranthaceae; genus Beta; species Beta vulgaris. The sequence goes on from NC_079203.1 coordinate 54,255,739, forward strand.
AAATTTCGATGAGGTAAGTTTTTTTAATGAATTTCATGGACACAACGTGTGGCCTGGACGTTGTGTCCATGAGGCACAACTTCTAGCCTTCACGTTGCATCCATGGACACAACGTCCAAGCCAGACGTTGTGTCCATGGACACAAACTCAGCTTCCATGACACATGTTGTGTGTCGTCCATTGACACAACGTGTGTCCTGGAAGTTGTGTCCATGGACACAACGTTTGTCCAAAAAGTTGTGTCCATGGAAACAACGTCTGGCTTGGATGTTGTGTCCATGGATGCAACATCCAGGCCACACATTAGCTTTTGAGGTGGGGGATAAAGTCGACATGACAGTGCAAATTGAAAACATAGAAATGAGTAGTGATGATGCATGACAAATCGGTACTATTTATACGAAAAAAGAGCTTAGTAAAATATATGTACTTAATTTCGGATATTTATGTGAATCGCTAATTGACTGGCCGAAATTATAGCTGATTGCCAATCAACATAAATCATCCTTAGATTGATATTTTTATTTCATTACCATATATGAATTACAAAGGCAAAACCGAAAGTACATAAAATGGGAATGAATAATTTTCGGCCAAATTTAAATGGAATTGGAGATTATAAAAACCGATCTTGCCTTTTTTTCATTCCACAATTTACGCTAATCATCAATAATTACCTCAAATCACCCATAATTAAGGCATATAATTTCCGAAATCTTTTAAATTTCGGATTCACCCAAGGCCAATCCTACGTGGATACCCTATATGATAATTTTACATTGCTTGTGCTCTAGAATTGCTCGGTGAACATGAGCTTGCCACGTAGGATTTAGAATTTTGCTTTAGATAATAATATAGATGAGAACAATCAGCTAAACTCTTTAAGAAGCCAAACAATTGCAGGACAGACTACAATAGAAGATTATACCTTACCATATTTGTGCTTCCTGCTATGTACATACATTATTTGTACAACAATGCATCTAACAAAATTTGCACCAAGGATACTAAGGATATGCACTAATAAAATACAACTACAAAAGTGGAAAAGTAAATAAAAGAAGAAATCTTCTACTATATATGCAAACATACTTGTACATCTAGCATATTCTCTCTTTTATATGCCTAAGCTAGTAACTAGCATATTGAGGTAACCAGCCAAAAAGAGAAGAATTATCAAAAAAAGTTTCTTGGTTTAGTAACCCTTCCATAAGACATTCTTGGGGTCCACTTCCAGTAAAAAGATTTTGTCCTTCCCATTCACATAAAGATAATAATGGTAAATCCATCATATGATTGCTCATCAAGCTGATCATTTGATTGCTGCTGCATGATCCATTTTCTACATGATCATGTGTCGGTAGTATTACTGGTTCCACTTGGTAATTTGTACTATTACACCAATATTCTGGTAGATTATTGATTATTTCATCTTCTTGTGAAGAAATTAAGGGTAATAATGAATCATAGATTATAAGATTATTGCTGTTAGTTTCTTGAGAACCTTCACAATCACTACTAGCAACCCCAATGCTCAAATTATTGGCTATATTGTTGCCAAGAACTTCTATTTCTTCTTGTAAATTTGCTACCTGCGTGTCATTGTCAAAGGAGACGTGTTATCGTGAAGATTCAAAACCACAATATTTACGAGTACAATTTTGTGTTTACATGCATATACATGACCAGTTTAAGCTAAAATGGGTTTATTTTGAGCCTTAGCGTATATTGCAACACTATATAGATTTCAGCTAATTTAACTCACATAATACGTGATCAGTTTAAAATTTGATTTCGAACCTCCCTAACAAATTTCTCAGGAAATTTAACTAGTTGATATCCAAAAGGACTTCTTATATATATTAAAATTAAAGCAATCAAATAACAGCATGATACTTGAAGAAGCACATACTAAGTATATACTTCCTCCGTTTTATAATAAGTGAAACACTTCTCTCTTTTATGTGAAAGTTTTTTTAAAAAAGTGTTTCACTTATTATGAAACGGAAGAAGTATATGAATATGATTTCATTGTCTTGTCCTAGGGCTTAGTGGTACCGCGCGCTTTGATTAATAGGTGTGATTTGTTAACAACATTGTATGTACGATGGTTTTTAGACACAAAGAAAACCACTAACTCTGTTGAGGATAATATATAAATGATTCTTCAAATGATGGTTTTCATACGATAATTTAAGTCTTTATGATTTATTTATATTATCAGCTTTCTTTTTATGTCTCATACGAGGCAAAAGAGGCAAGTATGAGTAATGATAAAAAGGGTCATGAGAAAATCTACATGGTGTAATCTAATGGATCGAACTAGATCATCGATCTCTAATGACTAGACTGTCATAATCTTGCCAAATTAAGAGGGGGAAGAGAGGAAATCCGATTTTCGCTCTTTAACATGCCTTCCGTTTTTAACCTAATGATCAAAATAACTTCAGGACTCGTTTGGTTACAGTTGGAACTTAATTTTCATGGGTACTCTTATTTCATGGGAAGTAAATTCTCTTGTCTATAGAAAGTGACTTGGGTGTTTGGTTGAGCATAAGAATGTGTAATTGACACAAGAATTCTATTTCCCATGTATTTCCTGATTCCTGCATACCAAACAACTACCCTATTTTGTACTTCCTAAAAAATCCAAATTCCAGTGAAATTTGAGGTGAACAAAACGACCTCTAAGAGATCGCCATCAATTAACTTATTCAGGATGACAAATTAATGATTGTAGTTCTTACAATATAATGCATTGGTTGGTGGGGTTTTGGAAGGTTGAAAGAAAGCAAACCTCTTGTTGAAGGGCATAGATATAGCCAACACAACCATAAACAGGATCTCTCATACGAGCAATAGCTTCAAAAGAAATGGTTAAGGCAGCTTCACCCCTAAATTGTTCAGGGAGATGAAAAAGCAACCTTGAAACATTACTTGCACCGAACACTTTGTGAACCGCAGCAAAATGAGCAACTGCCTCATCATAGCTAAAATAAGGTGCAAATACACATTCACTTGTACATTTCCTCCTTAGAAATTTGCATGCTCCACATGATGTACTCACTCCTGTCATTTTCCCTACACAATTTTTTTACTTAGATTATTTTTCTCAACAACTTTTTTTTGTTTCGGTTGATTCCCTCTTGATGGTCCAAATCTTAGAAAATTAGTTCACCTCAATTGGTAAATTTAGGCAAGCAAAGATTGCCTTTTTATAGTGATCATTTATGGATAATTAATAATTAATTAAGGGGTAATAAATCCTTTATTTTAAAAGGATATCCTCTTTTAGGTCTCCTTTATGGGGTACATAAGTATTATTCTTTTGATGGTAGCATTTAAGAAATTTTCTATGTTAAAAAACCCTAATTTAATCTTGCACTACTTGCTCAATTTGGTAGGTTTACTTAGTTAATGTATAAAATCCGTTTAGAAATTAAAGCACCACTAGAATATGTTTTAGTGTGTTGCTTTAATGGAATTAAGTTGTGTAATCATCATTATGATTGGCTCAATGGTTTTGACAGTTGGCATAAACCAATTGTACATATATTAATATAAGATTATTAGTTAGACAATGTTATTCATTTCCTTATCTTGTTTATAACTGGTTAACTAGTTATTAGGCCCGGGTTATGTCTCCGGTAAGGAAAAAAATTATTTATTAATATAATACTTTATGATAATAACACTAAATGCAACTTAGCCTAGTGGTTAAAACTTTAGTATATGTACTTGAGGTCTCGAGATCAAACCATATACTATGCAATTTCTTAATTTTTTTATTGTACATAGATTACATGAACTAAAACTTCCTAGAGAGAGCGTCACGTGACACGGTTTCTTGTTTTCGCACGCCTTTTACTATATTTGTATAGATACAACAATATAATCTTAAACTCACCTTGAATTTGTAATACGCTATTACGTCAACCCGTTAAAAAGCAAAGATAATTGATGAATTTACGTCACAAAACTCTATTATTGTATTGTAATACCTCGAATTTTTTAACACCTTATCATTTGAGGTATCTAAAATATTTTACGTAATTGACTTCAAACACAGATTACCTTTTTACATTCAAATACTACATATTAATTAATGCAAATACTTTTTTCTTTTTGGTTCACCCTTCTCATATTCACATCATTATCTACAGGATTTTCCTTGAAAATGTGCCTTTGGGTGTGCAATACAAATAACTTAGTTTGATTTTTGGGGACACATTTAATAAGAGTTCATAGATTCTTATAATATATAAGTATCATAAAATATTGGCCCCCAGATTAGGAGGTTAGCCTAAGTTTGTTCTCCTTATTAAAAAAAAAAGTATCAAAATATTTCGAGTAAGTCTTACTAGATTATTAATCTTAAAGTAGAATTTCCATCTAGAAGTGTTTGACAATTCTTACTAATATATACTCCCTCCATTTCATTTTAATATACACACTTACACTTTTCACGCATGCCAATGCAAAACTTTGAGGACATATATCTTTAGTTTTTCATTTGTAAAAATTATAGAAATTACATATTAATAAAATACTTGTTATGATGAATCTAACAAGATCTCTGTAATACTCCGTATTTTTTAGTAAGTTAATATTTATATTTTTAGAAAAGTTTTAGTTTGGAGAAAGGTTTTATTTACTAAAAAGGCTTATTGTTTATTAAAAAGGCTTTTATAAAAGATTTTGAGTATTTACAATAAATTTTAGCCCAAATAGATATTTGGGCCTAAGTTTACTAGTTTTAAAATCCAAGTACTTTGATAACAAAAATTTTAAAGGTATTTTAAAGAAAATCCAAAAAGGTTTGAAAAAAAAAAGGAAAAAGATTTTAATGAAAAAAAATAAAAAAAATAAAATTAAAAAAAAAATTTGTAAACTTCCGCAGCTAACGCCAGGAAGCTATCAAAAGTGAGTTACTTTTGTTGTTTTATCTTTTGGGTTAATTTGTTAATTGGTTTATTTTATCTTTTGGTTAATTAGCATCTAGACTATTTATCTTTGGAATATTCCTCTATTCTAGCTATATTATCATAAAAGATAGTTTATCCTACCTAAAGTAATTATCTTTTCTCAAAAATCTATCTTTTAGTTCCTATTCCTATTCTTATCCTATTTACCCAACTAGTATAAATAGGGGTCTCCACCCACCATATTCTTCACACCAAATTTGAGAAATAAATCTCTTTTCTCAAGTTTAAACTCTCTCTCCCTCTTAGCCTACCTTCTCTATTTTTTCTCCCTAGTAGTTATTATTATTAAAGGTGCGTGTATATGTAGATATTTAAATATTCTAGGGCTGTTAAATTTTTATTGATGTACATGTTTTTATTTGTTTAATGCTTTAATATGAACAACATGATTTTTTTATGCACGCATAAGAACTGTTACCACTCTAGCCATCTGACTTCCATGCATCTAAAGTAATTATATTTCAAATTTTTGTATGCCGCATATGAATATTTGCGTCAAAACCTGATTATACATTCTATACTATATACTGACTTCTTTGCATCTAAATTAACTATATAGAGTAGTATGCTGGCTGAGTGGCAGTTGATAAAAAAAAAAATATATGAATGCTCATCATGTTTTAGTAATGCTAAAGATTTACATCTACGTGTAAGACTAGTGATATGGATTAATATCTAGAGATTTGTTAGATATGCTCAGTAAGTTATTGCCTTTTTGTTATATAACCTTAATACTAAAGTTGTAGTTATCATGGTTGATATTGTCGTTATTAAACATGATTTTGTTCCAAGGTTATTTTATAAACAAGTTATTGATATTATGCCTCTATATGGCTAAAGTTTTATAAAAGAATTACTATTCTTATAAAGGAGGATTATTTCTGAAAGATTTTTTTTTAGTTATATGATCTTTTATGATCACATTTATAAAGAGGCCACGGCTTGTTATTTATTAGCAAGAACGGTAGCTATTATAGTATTTACCCATGTACTTTTTGTATAAGTCATGTGGACAAGGTAGTTCCCCTCGTAATAGACTCAGTAAGGAATACTAAACTTGGGGGGTGTGCACACTTTAGGCAAGGTACCTAGGCAAGGAAAAAGGATTTTTATCAAGGTTATATATTTTATATTATATAAGTATTATCAAATATCCAGAAAGATTTTTTGAAATTAAATATTTCAAAAGTTTAATTAGATAAAGTGTTTAATATTCCGCATATACATGTACTCAGTAATTTTTACTGACACGCTTTTGTTTTATTTTGTTTTGTTTTATGGCTTTGTCCCTGTGATGACCCTTTTGGTGAGCAGATTTACAGGTTGATGCATACTTCATATGGGGGAGCTAGTGAGGAATCATAATTAGTCAAGGAGTTGTTATTTTATTGTCTTTATTTCCATTGTTATAAATTGTACAATAAAGTTTATATTTATAAAGAGAAGTTAGTTCAGTTATTCCGCTGCATTAGTTTAAAGTTCAGTTAGTAGTTAGTATTAAAGCCTTTAACGTTATCACGTGGCGGTAATACTCTCAAGTTTCTCAAGGAGTTTTATAATAAAATATCTTTTTCAAAGAGAGAAATTTGGGGGTGTTACAATCTCACATGATTATATTTTCATCCGCGTATAAATCACATATGATAGTCAAAGTGAAATTTGTGAATAGTGTAAAATGTCAAAGTGTGTAGATTAAAATAAAACAGATGGAGTAATATATTAAGGATATATATTAATAGTTTAAGGGTCTGTTCAACTTATTTTGTTTTTTTTTTTTTTTTGTCTTTATATGATCTTATCTTATCTTACTTTTTTCTGAAATGAGTGAAGATAAGTTAACATAACCATCTTATCTTATTGTATATGATATTATCTTATCTTATAAAATCTTATATAAGTTAAAATATATAAGTTAATGTGAGTTGTGACTTGCTGAAGGAGGAAGGCAGCAGCTTGCGCGAGAGAAGAATGGCTCGGCACGAGTGGTGCGCCCGCACCAAATGAAGGTGCGCCCGCACCAAGATGTGGTGCTCCGCACGTCACTACGACAGATTTCAAGAGTGAGGCAGAACACTTTGGTGCTCCCGCACTCGAGGCATGTGCGCCGCACATCAGGCTGGTGCGCCCGCACCAGATGATGGTGCTCCCGCACCTATCGGGGGATGCGAAATTTTTGGGTGTTTTTTTTATCTTACGACTTAGGGCTTGTATCTTAGACTTCATATAAATATGTTTTGTCATATTTAGGGTTTCTTAACCACAAAATACTAGAGAGAGAGAGATTAGAGAAAACACAATAGAGAAGATTAGAGAGAGTCTTTGAGACTCAATTCGAAATCCATTCAATTGAATCTTGCCTATTGTATTTGTAATCGTCTCGTTCATAGTGAAACGATCTTTTTCCCTGCCTTGAGGACGTAGCTATCACATTGATAGTGAACCTCGTTAAATCTGTGTGTCATTTATTCGCTTTCTTGTTTTTCTTGTGTGTGTGCTTGGTTGTTGTGAATTCTTATTGGTTTAATTAAACGCTTCCGTATAACAGTTAAGATAAGTGAAAGAGAACATACTCTAAGTAATACATTAATTGGAGAGTTTTGGAAGTCAAATATGATATTATATGAGAATGGTGCATGCATAATTTATGCAACATCACAGTCATAGATCATCACCTATATATATCCTCAGCAATTATGGACGTACAATTCATGATGCTCTAATAAATTAAGGTCCTTTTTACCTACCTTTGCACACAATCATACTTGAAATCAACCCTTTTTTGTAAAATATTGCCTTGATTGGCTTAAGTTTTAACATAAAGATGGTGTCATGTTATATATGTCTTCATCAAAGATAAACTCAGTGCATGACGGCTATATTTTACATTTTAAACACTATTTTTAGCTAGCAAAACAGGAATATTTAGTCTAATATGCACATTTACTAGGTTTAGAGATTGGTTATATACTTATTTAGATTCATGACTCATCATGTAATTTGTCTATATTTGTGTTCATTATTCTCAATAATTAAGCTCACCAATATTATTTTATACCAAGAATATGTCACTGTCATTTCTGGACAACAAAAGGGAATAAGCATTAAATCTTCACAGTATTTGGCAGCAATTTTGAGTGCTCTACACTATTTGCTCTACTTGTTGCAAGAGTAAAGGCTCAAGAAGTGCTACACAAAGAAATTATATTAAATTATATTTATATCACATTTTCAAATAATGTTCTAAAAAAATAATATATACTTCCTCCGTTTCTAAATAAGTGCAACACTTCTTGTTTTCACGTTTGTCAATGCATTATTTTAACCATTAATATCTTCAATTATCAATAAGTAAAAATTATAAAAGATATTAAAAAAATTCACATTCAGACGAATCTAACAAGATCCCACATGACTATGTTTTTCCTAAAATGTAAATCACCAAAGCTAATTAAAGTTTAAACTGTGAATAGTAAACACTATGCAAATGTTGCACTTATTTAGAAACGGAGGAAGTATATATATATATATATATATATATATATATAAGGCGTTCCTAAGTAAGAAATGGTGCCACATGGCGCTCTCCCTAAAGGTGTTTTACTTTATATATAATTCATGTACAATAAAAAAATTAGAAATTACATAGTATAGGATTTGATTATCCCGTGACCTCAAGTTTATATATTAAAGCTTTAACCGCCACTAGACTGAGTTGTATTTAGTGTTAACATTTTAAAGTACAATATTAATAAAAGAATTTTTTCCTTATCCTGACATAATTCGGACCTAATAACTAGTTTGTAATTATATTAAGTACAAACAAATATTATTTGACTGTTTTTTTTTTTTTTTTTTTTGTAAAGGTAAGAATTTCATTAAAGCTCAAAACTTAAGGCATGTGTCTACGAGGCCGTAGCCCAAATAGACACCCTTAGAAAATTACAAACTAATTTGTACACAAGTAAGTAACCTATAAATTATTATATACAGGCAAAATTTCTTATCTAGCAAGAAGCAAACCACGATTTATCGGTAGCGGAATTGAAGAAATCAATTCCGACATTATAGCTCTAACCCGAATTTTAACTTGCTCTTGAATGACTTTAATTGTAGCTTGAATAACTTTAACTATTTGACTGTTTTCGCTAATCAAATTATGATAAATACATACTTGAAAGTTTGATTAATGGAAAATAATTTATATAATGTTGCCAAGACTTTATCATGCGCTTGAGTTGAGAGTAATTTTTATAAGTTACATACCCTGAAATAAGAAATAAAGACAGCAAAAGGAGACATCTGCCTAATTTACTCCCATAAAAAGTTTTCACTTTCTGTCCTTTCAAAGCTGTTAAAAGCTTAATTTCGATCGATTTTTTTGCTCTCGGTTCAAAGTACTCTTCATCAATTATGAATGCATAGAATCTTGGTAGGAAGAGACGCCATAAATTGGTGGCGGGGTTCTTCTTTTGTGTGTTACTAATTGTTACTTTAATCTAATGATTTCTTGCATTCGAGCTTGTCTTGGCAACCAACCGTTTGAGTCTTTTAGGGGACTCAAACGCGGGTAATTTGGTCATTTTAAGCCTTGGAAATTTCACGCGCGTGTTGTTTGGTACCAATGCTAGGTTAGATTGGTACCATTGTCCGAAAATTTTGATACCAAAGTAAGGTTGCTTGGTACCAATCCTGATAACAATGTGATACCAATACCAGGTTATAATGGTACCATTGTGTAACTTTTTGAGTGTTTGAGTCTTTTTTGGACTCAAACAGTTAGTTACCAAGCCTTTCTCCTTGCATTCTATATACAGAATACTTAGCATTTAACGGTGCATGCATGCATGACATGTAATTTAGGCATGTGGCCGGTGCGCCAGCATAATGATCGTGCCAACATGTAAATGCCATCTAGCATATCTGATAAAGTTTTATAGAAGTGGTAATACTCAAGATTTAGGATCAAATTCCGTCTATATTACTACGCCTACTCGTTTAGAGCATCTCCATTCATGGGGCACCCCATTTCTTCTCTCTCCTCACCTTATTTGTCCACCTCATTTTCCACTACCTCCCCATTTTACCTTACTCAAATTTGAAACACATACCTCCACTCATCTACTTCCCCATTTATCTTCTCTCTCTTATTTCCTACAATTCGACTTGCGTGGACCCGGTTCACACTAAAAATAGTGTGGACCAAGTCCAGGCACGTGACCCGTTATATCACTTTAACATACACTATATCATTTTAACATACACTAAATCACTTTAACACACCCTATATCACTTTAACACACCCTATATCACTTTTAACATACACTATACTTCCTCCGTTCCATAATAAGCGAAACGTTTCTCTAAAAAAGTTCTCACATAAAAGAGAGAAGTGTTTCACTTATTATGGAACAGAGGAAGTATTACTTTAACATACACTATATCATTTTAACACGCACTATATCACTTTAACACACATTATATCACTTTAACATACACTATATCATTGTAACACACACTATATCATTTTAACACACACTATATCACTTTAACACACACTATATCACTTTAACATACACTATATCATTTTAACATACACTATATCATTGTAACATACACTATATCACTTTAACATACATTATATCACTATAACATACACTATATCATTTTAATATACAGTACTATATCGATCATTTTAACATACACTATATCACTGTAACATACACTATACCATTTTAATATACAATATATCATTTTAACATACACTATATCATTTTAACATACACTATATCATATCAATATACACTATCATAAACTCACGTGATATGGATCGAGTGCACACTAATTAGTGTGCACCGGGTTCATATTAGTTTTTTTTATATTTCCTATACTCCACCACCTTTTCTCTCTCCTACTTTCCCATATCCCACCAATATTTTATCTATTGATTATATACTCCATATTTAACATGATTTCTTTGTAATTAAATAAAAAAATCGTAATTATCTTCATTAATTTCATAATTAATCAATAAATAATTGACACACTAATTAAATTCGGTAGTTGCTAATTACGCTATGTAAATTGCTGGAAATTTGAATTTTGGGGGAATTTGAATTTTGTTGGAAATTTGGATTACGTTGGAAATTAGAATTTTGTGGGGAGTTAGAATTTTGTGGGGAATTTGGATTTTGTGGGTGGTTGAGATTAAATTGATAATTTGGGGTTCTTTGAGGCCTATTTCCATAATTAGAATTATTAGGATTCATAATTATGGATAATTTGTTTGAAAGTATTTAAAGAGTAGAGGAATAAAATATATAATTAAGATGAGAAAAATTAGAGAAATTAAAGATTGGAAAAGGTAGAGAAATTTGAATGTATCTAAAATATGGCATAATTGGTCTCTATTTATAGACAATTAAAAAATATGAACGTTGGTATAATTTTTTTTTTTTAATTAGCAGATTTGTTTTAAAATGGCAAAATTATGCAACGGCTATTTTAAAAAATAACCGTTGCTTTTAAAGGGAAAGTTGACATTTGGCAGCCATTGATTGGTGCTGGGCGCGCGCTCAGGCTGGCAGGGGCAGCTGTTCAGTTTTTTTTTTCTCTCTCTGCCGCCACGTGTAAGCGTTTCATTTGTTCTTCATTTGGGCACCTCCCCTAGAACTTCCGCATGCTCATTAAATGGGGAACCAACCCCACTCATGTGGAGCCCCATTTGAGGAGAGAGACTCCATATGGGAAGGGTAGTCTTTTTACCCATTGGAGGTGCTCTTAGTAGCTCATTTCATACCAAAAAATGAATGTGCTAACATATGCAGATATGCTACACATGTTGAGTGTGCGTCTGTGCACAAGCTTAAAAATTCTTTTTTATATTTGCTCAGTCGTTATAAAACAAATGGAAAGTATGGAGCATGCAAGAGGATCGGATTTAGGATATAAAAGAGAGATAGAGAGAAGTGTTTCGTTTACTTTAGAACAAAAAAAGTATATAATGATACATATAAGTGTGAGTTATGAATTTATGATGTTTCCTCTGTTTTTTTTAACTTGCGAGCATTGGAACATGGAGAGGAGAGAGGTAGAGAGAAACAAATAGGACGTCATGTGCTAGGAGAGATAAAGGGATAATATATCCCCAAAAATGCCAATATTGCATCTAATATATTATGTGAAACTTCCTAAGATGAGTACGTTGCAAGTAAAATTTTTGATGTATTATCTTTACTCTATAAGATATGACTTATATCTCTTAAATATTAATAATAAATGGCAATATGCTGGGAATATGAAGGTAAAATAAAAGATATCTTATTTCTAATACAATAATAATTAAACACTTAATGACGATATTCCTAAGATAATAATTCCCTAAAATACTGATATATCCTAAAGGTATTATCATATTATTTCACCTTGATATTTCTAATACAATAATACTAATTTATAAGGGGATAAAAGCGATATGTATTAGTATTCCCATTATCACATAGAAGTATCTCTGCATATGATTTAATATAAAATGACACATGAAATCGTTCCTCTTACTAAATTTGAACATTATACAAAAGAGTTAGTAAAAGATAAATTAAGACGTCAATCTACAAAAGATGGATAGCTATTCAAAACGATAAACTAAGACACTCTTCTTAACAGTACAAAAAGAATATAAAGTATATTATAGGCTATAGCTGTCAAATCTTATCAGTTTATTCCTGAAGTGGTGCTAGACTGCTAGTTAAGCAATGAACCTCAATTGCTGGAAGTTATGCTAGTAGCGCAAGATCGTTTTCATAAGAGACATGTTTAGCTAGCTAGTTGTCGTGTTTATTCTCTAATTGGCAATTTCGGCATCTGCTTATGAAGTGTGAACATTGTTTTTGGCGTCTAAGTCGCAAAAAGTAGGGTAATGCTCTCCAATTAAGTATATCCATCTAACACTTAAATAATTAATAACTGTCTTATTAACTAATTATAGCTGTACGTACAAAAGTTTTCCTCTGAACTTTCTATCTTGTCTACCGTGGTAATAAAACACTCTATAAAAACAATAACTAATTTTTATACTCGGATTATATTCCAATTCTCGAGTAATTATATTTATTTATACTGATATTTTACTTTAAAATGATGATAGTATCAAGTACCACTTGATTTAGTGGTTAAGATTTTACTTCCTCTGTCTCATAATATAGTGCATGTTTCTTTTTTACACTTCAAGACGTAACTTTGACCTTTAATATCTTCAATTTTGTATTAATAAAAAATATATAAAGTTGATATTATGAAAGTACACATTGAGACGAATTTAACAAGGTCAAACATGAGTAGGTTTTTTTTCTTGTATATGAATTAATTATTACATAATATAAAACACACTAACAACGAAAGTATCACGTATGTATAGTACTATTCCTTATTTAGCAATGCCTTTTAACATATTAATATACTACTAGATGTTTGTAATGATCGACTTTTCTTTCTCTTGGTATAGTAGGTAATATATACTTCCCATTTTTACGTCCTATCTTTCCCATTTTTACAAGAACAATAATGAATTTGTGTGCTAAGTGCATAACATGCATGCATGTTGTGCTTCGCTCATGCTCGTGGTTCAAATCTATCTGATCCAACTTATTGTAGTCGATGAACCTGTATTAGATCAAACATATACACTCCTTGCATTAAAGTTCATATTTATCTTTTGTACATATTAATTTATCGTTGGTGTCTTTTTTATCGTGTCTATCATTCTATTAATTATGTGTTTTAAAATTTTTTAAAAAAACGATAGAAGTATATATGTTAACCTATATTTTTAACTAAGTGCAACAGTTTGACTTTTATGTTGCCAACGTACAACTTTAACCATTGACATATCTAATTATATATTTGTAAAAGTTATAAAAAGTTGACATTATAAAGATATTCATTGAAACAAATCCAATATTTTATCTGATGATTTTTTTTATATATATAAATTAGCAAAAAAACACAGTCAAAGTGAGATACGTGAATAGTGTAAAAGTCAAAGTGTCGCACTTTAAAAGAAACAAAGTATATATATAGTTTTTCAGGATTTAGTGAAAATGGATCCTTATGTGAGAACATATATCATATGTGAGAACAAATTTATGTTTAGAATATACGCCAACACTTTTTATAACATATAGTATGCTTTTTAGAACAATAAGGAATTAAGGAGTAGTACTTATTCCAATGCCTTCTAGCTCAGCATATATAGATGATTTTTTTAGTTGTAATTTTTATAACTTTTGGGGACAGTAATAATAAATTGGAATATCTAGATCTCATTTACATTATTGGTCTTGTTTACATGCATTGCATGTGCTTTGTAGCTAACTAAACTTTATGATTTTGTCTTGTAAGAGACCGCCTATTTTTAAATTAAAATTAGATAATGGTAAGCTCAATATTAAAAAAAGAATTACTCCAATAGTGACTAGGTTAATTTCTTTTGGTGACTAATTTAATCCATTTAGTGACTAGATTTACTTTTATATTAAAATTAAACCGTCTCTTTTAATAATTTTTAAAACTTTATTCAGTTTCTAAAAACTAAAAGTTGCCTGTCAAAAAAAAAAAAAAAAAAGGAAAAGTTGCATCTATGGGCCTTAAAGCTCATCATGTTCAGAAACACGATCCGTGATCCGCACCTTAGGAAGATATTTGGGCCGACTGAAGTAACTCAGGCATATTAAAATGGTCAAGAAGTTTCCGAGCTCGGCCCAGCTAATTAGTGGTAACATAATTATGGTTCAAAGTTGTAATTTGCTTGGCAAAGTAGGAACTAAGGATAAAGGAACCACTTTTTCTCAAAAAGAAAGAAACAAAGGGCATAGTACTCAACTAACCAATTAAGTAACTACTCTTTCAAAACAATTTATCCTAAAATGACAGTGGAATTAGAATTTTTAAAAGTTTCAATGATGGTGGAATTGACATTTTCCAACCCGATACTAATTTTTTGATCTTTTTATTTCAATAAGTGCAATAGAAATATACAAAATATAGAAAAAAAAAAGGTTGATTTTAACAACACCCTTTCTTGAACTTCCCTAACAAATCCCTTTCTCAATTTTTCTTTTCCGTAGTTATATTGAAGGTTAAATATAAAGTAGAATTGTAGGTATATATACTTTTGAAAAAATTTAAATTTTCATAATTTCTACTGCTCCCATCATTTCTAACTAATACTACTATATCACAAATCTTTCTCACAAACTTGCCCAATATAACAGGCCTCTTTTCTCATTTTGTAAGTTGAATGTGGAACTTTATTAAGGAAAAAAATAGGATGTGATGTTATAATAACAAAAGGTCATCGGTTTGCCCGAAAGCCATCGGTTTGCATTATGAAAAAAGAAAACCTCGCTCACAAAACTACAGAAGTGGAAGTAAGGATGTGTAAATCAATAAACATTAAAAAAAAAATCTAAAAAATCTATTTAGCATGGAAACTCTCATGAAGATCATGTTTCCCATTTTCAAAACTCGAGAGGACAAAATTTCTTTGAAAGACAAGCGAGTTTCTTGCCTCAATGATATCCAGTCGCAAAATGATATTGTCCCAACTAAAAATCTCTCAGCTAACTCTATAGTCTATGTATGGCTTATTATATATTATATAATATATATATTATATTATTATATATATATATATATATATATATATATATCTTTTGTCGGTAATAAACATAACTACAACAGATTTCTATGCAACAGTAGTTATTTAATCCTAAATTTTGGGTTTCACGAGAAATGAACAAATGGGGTGTTCAAAGGCTTTTTCGAGGCAACACAAATGTGCCAAGCACCCGCGCAATGTTATAAGTCGCATCGGCTTTCCTAGGAATATTTTGGGAGAAAATATGACCAGACCCAGAGAAGTCTAAAAATGTCCCCAAAACAGCCAAAATTGAATATTATAATACACGCTTTCGGACTTTTCCGGGGCCCGAACTCTGAACCCCACAAGATGCCTCCTAGAAACATGGGAGGTCATTGGAAAGGAGTCATGTGTCTTGGAACGAATATGTGGATGTTGTTACGTTCATTTTGAGGCAATTTTGGGTTTCACGAGAAATGAACAAATGGGGTGTTTAGAGGCTTTTCGAGGCAACACAAATGGTGCCAAGCACCCGGGCAACTCTATAAGTCACGTTGACACTCCTAGGAACGTCTCAGGAGAAAATATGACCAGATCCAGAAATGTCCAAAAATGTCCGAAAAACAGTCAAAATTGAAGGTTATGATACATGCTTTCGGAATTTCTCGGGGTCCGAGCTCCGAATGCCGCGGGATGCCTCCTAGGTTCATGGGAGGTCATTAGAAAGGAGTTTTTTTGGCATGGAACGAATATATGGATGCATTTACGTTCATTTCGAGACAATTTTAGGTTTCACGAGAAATGAACAAATGGGTGTTTAGAGGCTTTTCGAGGCAACACAAATGGTGCCAAGCACCCGGACAACGCTACAAGTCATGTCGGCCTTCCTAGAAACGTTTCGGGAGTAAATATGACCAGGCCCGAAAAAGTCCAAAAATGTCCCAAAAACAGCCAAAATTGAAGGTTATAATACACGCTTTCGGACTTTCTCGGGGACCGAGCTCCGAACACCACGGGATGCCTCTTATGCACATTATAGGTCGTTGGAAAGGAGTCATGTGGCTTGGAACGAATATAGTGATGCAGTTTACGTTCATTTCGAGGCAATTTGGGTTTTACGAGAAATGAACAAATGGTGTTTTAGAGGCTTTTCGAGGGAATGCAAATTGTGGCAAGGACCCGCACAACGTTACAATTCATGTAGGCTCTCCTAGGAATATTTCGGGAGAAAATATGAATAGCCCCGTAGAAGTCCAAAAATGTCCCAAAAACAGCCAAAATTAAAGGGTATAAATACATGCTTTTGGACTTTCTCTTGGCCCGAGCTACGAACGTCACGGGATGCCTCCTAGGGCCATGAGAAGTCATTGGAAAGGAGTCGTGTGGCTTGGAATGAATATGTGGATGCCTTTACGTTCATTTCGAGATAATTTTGGGTTTGACGAGAAATGAATAAATGGGGTGTTCACGGGCTTTTTGAAGCAATGCAAATGGTGCTAAGCACCTGCGCAACGTTGCAAGTCACGTCGGCACTCATAGGAAATGTTTCGAGAGAAAATATGATCAGTCCCGGGGAAGTCCGAAAAACAGTCAAAATTGAAGGTTATAATACATGCTTTTGGACTTTCTCGGGGCCCGAGCTCCGAACGCCACGGGATGCCTCATAGGTTCATGGGTGGTCATTGGAAAGGAGTTATGTGGCTTGGAACGAATATATGGATGCGTTTACGCTCATTTCGAGACAATTTTAAGTCTCGCGAGAAATGAACAAATAGGGTGTTTAGAGGTTTTTCAGGGCAAGACAAACGGTGCCAAGCACCCACGCAACGTTACTAGTCAGGTCGGCCTTCCTAGGAACGTTTCGGGAGAAAATATGACCAGACCCGGAGAAATCCAAAATTGTCGCAAAAAATACACGCTTTCGGACTTTCCCAAAGCCTGAGCTCCGAACGCCACGGGATGCCTACTAGGGCCATGGGAGGTCATTAGAAAGGAGTCATGTGGCTTGGAACGAATATATGGATGCCTTTACGTTTATTTCGAGGCAATTCTGGATTTCATGAGAAATGAACATATGGGGTGTGCAGAGGCTTTTCGAGGCAATGCAAATGGTGCCAAGCACAGGCGCAAAGTTACAAGTCACGTCGGCACTCCTAGGAATATTTCGGGATAAAATATGATCAGGCCCGAAGAAGTCCAAAAGTGTTGCAAAAACAACCAAAATTGAACGTTATAATACACGCTTTTGGATTTTATCGGAGTCCGAGCGCCGAACGCCACGGGATTCCTCCAAGGGACATGAGAGGTCATTGGAAAGGAGTCATGTGGTTTGGAACGAATATGCGGATGCTTTTACGTTTATTGCAAGGTAATTTTGGGTTTCACGAGAAATGAACAATTGTGGGTGTTCAGAGGCTTTTCTAGGCAACACAAATGGTGCCAAGCACCCGCGCAACGCGTTGGCTATCTTAGGAACGTTTCGGGAGAAAATGTGACCAGCCCCGTAGAAATCCAAAAATGTCCCAAAAATAGCCAAAATTAAAGGTTATAATACATGCTTTCGGACTATCACAGGATGCCTCCTAGCGACATGGAAGGTCAATGGAAAGGAGCCATGTGGCTTGGAACGAATATGTAGATGTCTTTACATTTATTTCGAGGCAATATGTGGATGCCTTTATTATATTTGTATATTTGAATGGAAATGAAAAAAATGCATATCAAGTTCGGAAATACGATATCAATCTGGGACAATACCCGAGTTCAAATACTAGTTGATTTTAGAAAGTTGATCAACATATTGGATTAGAGGATCAGAACTTGAAAAGAACTTGAGAGGACATATAGGACTCGATGACAAAAGGCTTACATAATGTGACAAGCTTCAGTTGCATTATTTTGAACAAGAGATAAGGATTAAGAGGGTGAAAAAGAGAGGCAGAGAAAGAAAACTACAAGGTTGGTTGTGTTCTAGTATAAAGAAAAATAAAAAAGCAAAACTATCCTCGAACCTCTGACATTCAAGTATTTATATTAGTTACTTGTTCTGTATTTTTTTAGTTTGCTCACTTTGAAACTTAATATTATTTGCAATTAGAGATGATCTTCTAAATTATAATTTACGTATAAAAAATACGAGTTTGTCTTGTAAGAGACCGCCTACTTTTAAATTAAAATTAGGCAATAGTAAGCCCAATATTAAAAAGAGAATTACTCAATAGTGACTAGGATAATCTCTTTCGGTGACTAGTTTAATCCATTTAGTGACTAGGTCTAATTTTATATTAAAACTAGACCGTCTCTTTTAATATATTTTTTAAAAGATATTGTCATGTGGGGTTTTGTTTAATTTGTTTTAATGAAGTACTTTATTGATATTAAATTGAACACAGATGCATGTTTGGCTGATGAAGGTTGGGTGGGACTTGGGGTGATAGCTCGCGACTCGGAAGGTAAGGTGTGCTTTGCGGCAACTAGACGTGTGCGTGCCTACTGGCCTCCTGAGGTAGCTGAATGTAAGGCTATTTATATGGCATCCCGATTGGCCAAAGCTCATGGGTATGGCGATGTGATTTTCGAGTCCGACTCTCTTGTAGCTACGAAAAGATTGACAAAAGCAGCAATTTTCTTCTCAGATTTGGATGCTATACTTGGGGACATTCTTTCTATGTGTAATGCTTTTTCTTCTGTTTCTTTTTCTCATGTTAGAAGGGATGGGAATTCTGTTGCCCATAACCTCGCTAGAGTAGTGCCGTTTGGTGTTGAGCAATGTTGGGAACGTCATTGCCCTAGTATTGTAATGCCTTATGTACTTATGGACACATTGTCCCTTTGATTAATGCACTTCTCTTTCCCCTCAAAAAAAAAAAAAAGTACTTTATTGATATTCAATCGTTATAATTTTCTTTAATATGTAATGAGATATACTGAGGGTCAGAATTGTATTGACAATCGCGCACAACTAAAATAGACGAACTAAAAAAATACAGAAGTTGTACTACATCGTTGTTACCAAGCCATTAATGCGATTAATCAATCACTATAGTAATTCTTAAACTAACTTAAAATACTACACATTGAAATAATTTTCATATAAGAACATAATAAAATAATTTCACGAATTAAATTTGTGCTTATAAAACAAGTATTACTTTTCAACACTTCTATACTTCATTAATATAGAGTGTCCATCAATTAACTAGGATAGACCATGAAATTTTGAAAAGAACATGCATTATGCATATACGCCTCAAAGACAAAAGGCTTACATAATATGACAAAGCTCACTTGCATTATGTTGAAAAGGGGATAAGGATTAAGGGGGTGAGAAAGAGTGACATAGATTGATAACTCAATAGATAGAATTTATGGTGAAAAATTTCTTTCCATAAACTAACATACAAAAAAAAAAGCGAAAATGAAATAAACTAAAGCTTTCATATTGATAATACGTTTAGCAAAATTTGTGGTAAACAAACTAAAGAAGAAAAAACTAGCTAATTTAGAGAAGGCCACTAAGTTAAGTTCGCCTAAGCCCACCCAACGTAGTCTTGGACCTGAATCATTCCAAATCTTAACTTGGGTTTTGTTTTGTAAGAGACCGCCTACTTTTAAATTAAAATTAGACAATGATAAACCCAATATTAAAAAGAGAATTAGCCCAATAGAACTTGAAACAGCCTAATCCTAATTCCTAATAGACGGATTGGAAGAATTTTTAATCCACCAAATAACCCTAATTCAATTCGATTAAGTTGAATTCTACTACTTTTTTTAAACCAACACCACCTAGACAAACCTGATTACCTACGGACCTTGGTCTGTAAGATTGTAATCCGACTCGCAATCTAACCCACCCGTATTACTTGGTTGTTATTTGGTATACATGATAATTTAAGGTCCCATTCTTCTAAAGTAAGAGAACCTGATCTGAAATTAACTAACCTTAATTGACCGAAACTGAATTGCATAGATTAACTAAACTTAACTGAAAATAAATCCAAAAGAGCATGGTTTAATTTCCGTGGGAAGTTTCATTTCCTAGGAAATTATTTCCCTTTTGTAATTCCTAAAAAATTGACTACTGTGTTTCGTTCAAAAAAATTGTAATTCCCATGAATTGTGGAAATTTGAATGAACAAGGAAGGTTAAGTGAATAATTTTCCACCTTATGTGAGAATTTCAATTTCTCAGAAATTCTCATTACCGCCATTTTCTCCATTTCATGTCAATCAAACAACTACCTAATTTTAAAAATCAAGTAAATTTCTATTACCTACCTAATTTACCTATTATATGAAGTATTTGCAAACCAAATCCATTATCCATCATCCCCCATCCCTCATAGGCTCATACACACACCCCACTACCTCTAAGCCAACCCAAAAAAGAAGCTACCAGTGAGTGTCCAAATAGTAACAAAAATTTAAGTGGAGAGGAAAGAAGATGAAATTCCAACCTCAAAGGGACCAATATTTAGGCTTCTAGTAGTGAACAAACCTGCTTTCGCCACGTGGCACAAGAGTAATCTTGATTCTGTGGCAGTTATAGATTGGAAAGCCAATCCTCAAAAAAATTTATGGTGCACACAACAGGATTACTTGCTATAAGTCTTACCTTCCCACACTCTCATACATCCTCAAGAATTATCAAACTCTAAAAAAATTAAGCACACTTTGCTCTCTCTTTTACTCTCTTAATTCTTCAAGCCATCCTTCCCATCGGAATCTCAGCCGTTGGATTGAAATGGCTACTGCTGTCTCAACCGTTGGAGCCGCCACTAGAGCACCTGTAAGTCTCGCTTCTCAATTCAATTTTTTCTCTAAGTCGTCTGTTGTGCTATTTGAACATCACTATCGAGTATCGATACCTTAGTGTAGGTCCGAGATAATCTTTTGTTTACGGTTTTTAAGTTTGTTATACATGACATGATCAAATTCAGTTAGTACATGGGCTCTTTTTCATGATTAAATTAAAGTTGTACACTCTGCATTCTATGGTAGATAATAAGGAGTGGAAAATTAGGCTCTTTTCAAGCTTCTACGTTAGCATTTTACAGCATAGTTCCCTGATTTCTGTTACACTTAATAGTTTTTAGACGTATCTTATAATCCAGCATAGCAAAAAGAGTGGTATAGATGATAAAGAGACTAAACAATAGTTCATTAAATAAACTGATTGAATTGCTTTAGAAATGTACAAAATGATCCAACTATGAATAATGTTCACAAAAATAGATTTGATGGTTATGGGTTACGAATTTTAGGCACGTAAATCACGGCATAGAATAAAGAAGAGCTTTCCTAAGTTGTTGATTTATTCATTTATTGGAGTTGAGATGCCTAAGATACCAACTCTAACAACATCAAAACATTCATATTTTAGTAATTCTTTTACATTTCCTGAATTCAATTTTTTTTTCGAAGGATCCATTTAAGTCAATTTGTTCAAAATTGAATTTCTTTTACCCCAGCTTTCAAAATAAACATGCTTAGTATAGCTAATTTTAAGTTTACTATATTTCCTCGTTCTCTTTTAGTTGGAACAATTGGACTTTAGAACTATTCACGTGCTCTAGTTCAGCCTTCTTTGATAATTTATACAAAAAAAAGAAAATCTTACGTGGGATCTGGTTTGTTGGATTTGTGTCAATGCATACTTTCAAGAAATGAACTTTTTTATAATTTTACCTATTGATATTTAAAGATAATTGTCAATATGTTTAATTGATAAATGACAAGCTTGAAAGTTAAATTGTTGCAAGTTGCAACTAACAGAAGTAGAACGAGCCTTTTCATAAACTATCATCTATTATATACTTTCTATGTTTCACAGTAAGTGAAACATAGAGAAAGTGGAGAGTTACCAAGAAATCTAAAGAGAAAGTTGGAACCACAATAAAATAAAGTGATGGAAAGAAAGAGTTGTGGTCTCCTCTTGCTTTTTGGTGGCATATTTGTAATAAGAGTGAGTGAACTTTTTTTACCATTTGAAACTTGGTTTCACTTATTGTGACTATTCCAAATAAGGAAAGTGTTTCACTCATCGTGAAATGGAGGAAGTATGTGTTTGATGCCTGATGGTACATAGACAATAAAACAATTTACTTTTGACTGTAACCAATTTGAGTAACAATTGGGAGTAACATACTAACATAGATATGTATGTGTGTAATATACAAACAGTTGAGTGGATCAAATGCTGGGGCATCAGTGCCAACCTCAGCTTTCTTGGGGAGCAGCTTGAAGAAGCATACAAGTGTGAGATTCCCAAGTGCCTCCTCCAAGGCTTCTTCAATGACCGTTAAGGCCGCGGATTACAGCGAGGAGAAGCAGACCAAGAAGGACAAATGGGCTGGTTTGGCTGAAGACATCTCCGATGATCAACTTGACATTCGTCGCGGTAAGGGTATGGTTGACACCCTCTTCCAAGCTCCCATGGATGCTGGTACCCATGTTCCAGTCCAGAGTACCTTTGAGTATGAAAGTCAAGGTCTTAGAAAGTAAGACTCCTACTACTTTACTATGTAGTACAAGTACTAAAGTAAACTACTTCGTGTAAATGTTGTTCTTTTAACTAACTTATAAATTGGTAATGTATATGTTAATGTAGGTACAACATTGACAACATGTTGGGTAATTTCTACATTGCCCCAGCTTTCATGGACAAGCTTGTTGTTCATGTCACTAAGAACTACTTGAACTTGCCTAACATCAAGGTATATATCTAAGTTAATTGCTTAATTTTTTGGTATAAAAGTTGTTTGTTTAAGCTAATTTTTGATGGATTTTATGCTTAGGTTCCCCTTATCTTGGGTATCTGGGGAGGCAAAGGTCAAGGTAAATCCTTCCAATGTGAACTTGTGTTCGCGAAAATGGGAATCAAGTGAGTTAATTCTCTTTACCAAAACTACATTGGTTAATGGTTATATAGATGTTACTTATTATAATGACTAATGTGTTTGGTAATTAACAGCCCCATCATGATGAGTGCTGGAGAATTGGAAAGTGGAAATGCAGGAGAGCCTGCAAAGTTGATCAGGCAAAGGTACCGTGAGGCAGCAGACATCATTGCCAAGGGTAAGATGTGCGCTCTATTCATCAACGATCTCGACGCTGGTGCTGGACGTATGGGAGGCACAACTCAATACACTGTCAACAACCAGATGGTTAACGCCACCCTCATGAACATTGCTGACAACCCAACCAATGTCCAGCTCCCTGGTATGTACAACAAGCAGGACAATGCTCGTGTACCCATCATCGTTACTGGTAACGACTTCTCTACCTTGTATGCTCCTCTCATTCGTGATGGTCGTATGGAGAAATTCTACTGGGCACCCACTCGTGAGGACCGTATTGGTGTTTGCACTGGTATCTTCAGGACTGACAATGTCCCTGTGGAGCATGTTGTCAAAATTGTTGACTCTTTCCCTGGCCAATCCATTGGTATGTCCAATTGTCCATGATGTTATTACGCAATTCTGGCTCTGATACCATGTTAAAATTCGAACTAATAACTAACCGTTAACGAAATGATCCCCTTGAATTGGTCTTTATGTCATTAACAATTGTGTTGTTGGTTGAATTTTGTAGACTTTTTCGGTGCCTTGAGAGCTCGTGTATATGATGACGAAGTAAGGAAGTGGGTTTCAAGCGTAGGAATAGACGCCATTGGGAAGAAGCTTGTGAACTCAAAGGACGGACCACCCGTGTTCGAGCAACCCAAAATGACCTTGGAGAAGTTGCTTGAGTATGGAAACATGCTTGTGCAAGAACAAGAGAATGTTAAGAGAGTACAACTTGCTGACAAGTACTTGAACGAGGCTGCTCTTGGAGATGCTAACAAAGATTCCATTGACAGCGGAGCTTTCTTCGGTTAAGTGTCCTAACTTGGAGGTTGGCAACTCATAGTAGTTTTAGGCTAACATAACAAAAATGTTTGTTGCATAAAAGTAGATTTCTAAGAAAATGTTGCTGTTTTTTGTGTGTGGATTTTACAGGACAAGCAGCTCAACAAGGAAATATACCAATTCCTGAAGGTTGTACTGATCCAAATGCAAAAAACTTTGACCCAACTGCAAGGAGTGATGATGGGAGCTGCTTGTACACTTTCTAGGCCTTTTTTCCTTTGTCAAATGAGTTGAGGAAAGAGGACCAAATTAATTTTTTAGTTTGCCTCTATGAATTGGAAGGATTATTGTTCCACTCTTGTATACTTCTTTTCTATTTAAATTTTTTGTCAGTTGGTGAGTTGTTTTCCTGTAATTTTGTGTAAGAATTCACCTTCGTTTTCGTTGTGGAATTGATAATTTTATTTCCTTTTCTCGTAATTATCTATGTTATTTTAGTCCATCTTGGCGAAATATATGAGTTCTTTTTTTTGCTTCTATTATTATCATCGTTAGGCGAAATTCTTAAATATTCACATCATACACAAGTTAAATATAGACCAATCGATAGTTGATTTGATATTCAAATGATGATTATTAAATTGTACATTATGCATTACATTGTTGCACTATATTAGCGATACAACTATGTCACAATCCTTGAATCATTTTCCTAACATGAGTGTGTATAGATAAATATACAGTAGTGACCTAGATTAAAATGGCGTTCAACTGTTCATGATCACCTCTCACCTGGTAACTGGCCACCTACTTCGAGAAGATCAACAAGAAGCTCAACAAACTCTTGAAACAGCAGAAGCTAACTTGAAGAAAGAGGAAGAAAAAAGACAAGTAATTGAAGCAATCTAGCTCTCAGACGAGATAGGACACATATAAAAGCTAGCAATACGATTCCTCTTAACCAATCAATGCGTTCAAATAAAAAGTTATGCAACCAAAGCTACTTAAAAAATAATCTATGAAATGGCTAATAACTAGTAAGTACTTCCTCCGTTTCTTTTTACTTGCAACGGTTTGACTTTTACACTATTCACCAACTCTATTTAGTTTATGTTTGTTGATCTATAGTTAAGGAAAAACATATTCATGTGGGATCTTGTTAGATTCGTCTAAATGTATATTTTCCGAATATATACTTTTTATAATTTTGATTTATTGGTAATTAAACTTATTGATGGTTGAAATTATGTATTGACAATCGTGAAAGTCAAACTGTTGCAAGTAAAAAGAAACAGAGAAAGTACTTCATATAAGTTTGTTAAGCTTAATAAAGAAAACAAGCACACATAACTCAACGTAATGGGCAAGTGCGCGCTCGAACCACAAAGATTTTTCACTTGCTAGTCCGGCCACCAAAGATACCACTACACATCTCTTCAACACCTTTGTTCATCAATATTCAAGGCACAAATAGCAATATAACATTCAGCCTGCCCAATCAGAACTATAGACATTCAGCATGCTCAGTCTTAGTACATAAGCAAATTTCCTTTGTTGATTAAAACAAACTTGATTGATATTTTTTAGTTGCAGCATTTGTTTTTTCATACTCGTCGAGAAGTTTCTTTGAACGTTAATGTTTCTAAATACGGTCTCTAAATGCGTATAAGTAAAAATTATAAAACTTTAATATTTGAAATTCTCGCATTAAGTCGAATCTAATAAAACCTCACTTGACTATGTTTTTTTCTTATATAATAATGAAAAGATAACTTAACAAAATTAGTTGATGAATACAAGACGGGAAAAGTATCTATCAAAGTAGATATTACAAGAAAAAAGGGGACATGTATAGATATTCTTGTTTCGAGAGAAGTACATAAGCTCAATGAGAGACCACCATTAGCTTCTCATACATAAGCTTATCTTTGTATACAAAGAGAGTTTTATTGCATTGCAAGCATACTAGGCCATCCTATACAATTTAGAAGCTCTGTACTAAACTTAATTACAAGGATTGAAACTTTTTTGATGAATAAGAAGAGACGACAAAGTCAACGATGGGGTTTTATTTGGAGAATAGGAAGAGACGAACCAAAACACCAAA
Organism: Beta vulgaris subsp. vulgaris; assembly: GCF_026745355.1. Classification (NCBI taxonomy): domain Eukaryota; kingdom Viridiplantae; phylum Streptophyta; class Magnoliopsida; order Caryophyllales; family Amaranthaceae; genus Beta; species Beta vulgaris. The sequence goes on from NC_079203.1 coordinate 54,282,318, forward strand.
TAAAAATAAACCACTTCGAATTTGCATCCAACGTCACACACGATAAATTAGAAAGGAACTTGTAATTAAATTTAGTTCTTTTTTCTTTAGACAAACAACTAATAGAATTAAGCCCTAATATTTTGAAAATCCTATAGAATTGTTCACCTTGTACATGACCTAATTTCCTTAATGAAACAAATCTCTTCAATTTTTACGAGTCAAACAAATCATCATTTCCCAATTTTCTTCCAGATCTTTCAAAGTTGAAGAGAATTGTTTCTCAAAGAATAAAGGTAGATAATTTTCACCACAAATTTTTCCTCCATTTCATCACTCCCATACTTTGTTATCCAAACAAAGGAAAACATACCCCTTCCTTTTCCTTCTCTTCCTTTCACTCCTAATTCCTCAACACAAACAAGTTGTTAATCTTTTCAAACTCAATTAAGGTCATCAGCTGACGGATTTAAACTCAAGATAAAAATTGTTTGAACTAGGGCTCCGTTTGGTAGGACGTAAAATATTTTCAGTGTAAATGATTTTCATGGAAAACAATTTACAATGGAAAACACAATTCCAAAATTAGTTTTCCGTTGTTTGGTTCGATATAAAAAAAAAATGATGAAAGGAAATGAAAATGAAAGGGAAAGTAAAGAGGTAGTGAGAGGAGTGTACAAGTGAGAGAAGGAAAATAGTTTTCCCTTCATTTTGAAAGGAAAATGATTTTCCATCCTTGGGAGAGTAATTTTACCCCGAGGGAGAGTAATTTTACCCCAAGGGAAAATGATTTTACACTCTTTTGCCAACCAAACAATGTAAAACTGAAAATAGAAGAAAACAATTTTCCGAAAAAACGTTTTACGCCCTACCAAACGGAGCCTAGAATGCAGAAAATTGGGGAAATGCTGGGTCTCACATATTCAAACCCATTACGGCAACTATGCCCTAAAAACAAAATCACAAAAAGAAAACATCAGTTGGAGAACTAAAAATTATCACCATATTGTCAGCACTCAGCAGTAAGCTCAACAGTTTTCACATATCATCTTACACTTATGGTAGAGAAGAATAGGTGAAAATAATTCCAGGCAACATATTGAAAGTCAGCACATAAATAGGTGAAAATAATCGTGAAAACTACCAGTTCTTTCCTTTTTTGTCTGATCGAGGCAACTCCGGTATAAATCTCATCTTGTGCTACCAAAAAAACTTAGAGAAGATGAAAAAACTAGGGAGGGAGTATTGATCATAGTTAGATCAACCTTCATAGTCCATGAAGAAGGAATCATTAAACCATCCCATATTTGCTGCAAAAGAAAGCTGTATTTCAGGGCTTGCCAAACAAATTATATCTACATAAATTAGGCAATAATGCTATATAACCCTTTTTCCTACCTGTCTGTGGAATCAGGACAGGAGCCCAGTCACTTCAGATGCCAATCTGCAGACCCTTTAATCCACTGTTCAAAGTTATTGATAAGACAAAATCAAAAACAAACTCTTATCTCAACACTTCATTCACTTGGGTAATCAAGAGAGCTAAGAAAAGCTCAAAAGGCATGCACAAAATCACCATACAACTGCTAATCAAGAGCCCCGCACCAAGCAATATTTTTAACTTGACAACGGGGCACACACAGCAAAACAGCGCACCATAGATCAGCCAACAAAGGAGAAGGAACCTTGCCCAAGTGAGTAAACAGTCATCTTCCCTTCAAGATGTATCCAATCGCCAAAAGAAAAAAGCACTCCAAGAAATTATTAGCATTACTAGTAGAATAGAAAAATATGATAAGCAGGAACCGACTAAAACAGCAGTGGACAACAGAATTACATTACTGATGGCTACTACACTCGAAGAAAAGTAAAGTGTCAGAATCATGACATTACTTGAGGGCACAAGTGGATCAGCTGCAAAGGCAAATAGAATCAGATTAGTGACAATAAATTTCAAGTTGCAAGATTGAACTTAAGATACATGATCACAACAATATCCAGGAAATCACTTCAAAAGAGAGTAATCATGGACAGAACAGAAATATATGGAGAGTTTTTAGAAAGTATTCCAACAAGGGCCTTTCATCGGGTGCTCAAGTAAATTGCTCATCTCTTTCTGCCACCACGCTCCCTCAACGAAAGTGTTAAGGTCTCGCCATCTCCAATATTGTAATAAGCAAGTTTGAGATTGTCCTTCAGAAAACCAGCCTTTCCACTTAATTTCTGTTTGTTTGCCGGAAGTTGAATTTCCCCGGATACCTTTTCTTTCAAACTACCAACAGTTTCATTCAAGGACATGGTGATCTCCAAAACTTGTCCCTTGAGGTTTCCTTCATCAATATTTGGAACAGATATGTTGATCCTAACAGGTCCCTGCAGAAAAAAACATTTAAAGATAACAGTTAGCTCCATTTGACAAAGGAATCGATAATACTTCAGTTAGAGAGACTCAAAATATGAGGCAGATTCAATTCATATATATAGCGTAATAAATCAAATCTCTCAGCGACGATGCTTTGTTTCTTATTTGATGTAAGGCGGGCAACTAGTCTATGCCTTTCCAATGAACAGTCACTCAGCATAATTGGAGTAAGATCAAATACATTTAACCAAACAACCATTCACATCTGAGAGCCTTAGCAATTATAAATGCTTGACAGACAAACAATGAGTCTATATGAACAGAAATCAAGATATATATATGCCCATCAAAATGCGCCACAAGAATAAAACAGAAAAAACAAAATAAATGTTTCACACACAATAGAAAGAGCAGTGCAACATCATATACATAACACTATATAAAGAGATCCATGCACTAAATAAGGACTTATAACCCCCCCTCGATAATAATCAGTAATATCAATGATTCAACTTCTTTTGGGCCTCAGTATACCTTATTTGCAAAAGGATCCGCCACACGTAAGAACTAGCAATTCACACATTCCTTTAATCCTTTCCCGTCCATCCAAATCAAAGGGAAAACTTAAAGCTCAATTCTCATACTTCGACGTACTCCATGGAGGTAGATACTTAGTGGTTGTTTGGTATACAGAAAATTATGTAGGCAATAGAAATTCTCATGATTTTCTGATTCGGATAGTTGTTTGGTTGACAGGGGAGCAATGAAAATAAAAATTCCTTTGTAAATTACAATTCCCACAAAATGTGGGAATTTATTCAACCCCCCCCCCCCCCCTTCATCGAGAATTCCTACATCAATTGCAAATTCCTTGATGTCAACCAAACATATTAAGGCTATTTCCTAGGAATTATATAAGGGAAATATCTTCCAAGGAAAATGAATTTCCATGTATACCAAACAGATAACCCCTTCTGCATTAGGTGTGTGTTGGGGGGGGGGGGGGGGGGTTATGTAGTTTCACCATCCTTTTCCAAACAAAAAAGGAGGCAAGTTTAGCATCCTTTCTCTTGATTCACTTGACAGAGATGGCCAGCCGAAAGTAATTCTAGAAAATCGTAGAAACTAAAATTAATGCTTTAACAAATATAGCACAGCATTTTACTACACTAACAGCATAGCATGATATGTGAGTATTAGATGTCTTTATAACGTCATATAATATAAAAGATAGTTCGTGTACTGAGAGAATATGTACAATATGTTCTGTGACTGGGGCATACTTATATTAAAAAAAAATCAACAAGTATTAGTGTATTACTACATAAGTCATTAGTTTAGAGAGTACAAGACTACAGTCTTTTTTACAGGTAGAACTTCTTCTAATCGAATTTATCAAGACCAATAATTCATGATTTTGCTAACCGTTACGAACATAAGTTCTAAAAATTATCTATAAATAGGAAAACAAAAAAAATTAATAATATTTCCAACTTCAATGACAATGAATAGGGAAACAAAAAATGAAAAGGACAAGCAAAAGGAAAGGGGGGGGGGGGAGAAAAGAAATCCGCGTGTACAAAGATTTGACCCCTGGATCCATAAGAATCACCCACCACTTAGGCAAAATAAAGAATCTGCTCTAATGCTGCAGATTCCTCTTTTAAATCAAAATATTTTTTGGGAGCCATCCCAGTAAATCAGAAGAGTGGCGAGCTGAGCCGGAGAGGGGGGAGGGGGAATTTTACTAGAATGCACCCCTCAGCTACGAAAAAGGACAAGGTTGATGTAGGCCTCAACTTCTTTGCCATCATGCTCAAAAGGAAAAGTAAATGGTACAACTCTGATAATATCAAGCCTTAAGCTTCAACTAGCAGAATGAAAATATTCACGCTATGCAGTATGTATTTGGACAAACAGTTAAAGCTACCTTAAAGATTATCTTTGCAAGAGAAGTATTGGGGGACTCACTGTACATAACTAACTAACAAGCTCCCATATAATGTACTTCCTCCGTTCTGATTTACTTGCAACAAGGGGGAGGCAGAGAGAGAGAAAGGTGACCCATGCGACAAGGAGAGATGGAGAAAGGTGACCCATGTAACGAGGAGAGAGAAAGACATAAAGGAAATCCAAAAAGGTAGTGTTGCAAGTAAATTGAAACAACCCAGAATGATAAGTGTTGCAAAGTAAATAAGAACTACAAGTCAAAGCTTCAATGACGCCGCAGGCCCGCAAAGCCTTGCTACTGTGCTAGTATGAGAAAGAACCAGCTCCTACAGACTGCATAGTACTACCACAAAAACTTTAGACGACATGCGACAGCATGGTGATTTTGCAGACTTGTGTACATCGTGAGAAATGCACTTTGACAGTTTGACGGTAGCAACTTTAACAAAAACAAAGAAAGCAAAAGAGATATAATGTGGCCGAAAATCAGACACCATACCGGATGTTGGGCAAGGAACTGCTCTTCTGGAATCAGTGCAGAGTCATCATACTTCTGTCTCTTGGGCTCTGGTTCATCTGGAAGCGGAGGGGGAGCTTCATCTGGTGGTGGTGGTGGAGGTGGCATTCCTTGAGGCATAGGCAGCTGTGGAACAGGAGGCATACCATGTGGTGGACCAGCTGTGAAGGGACGGTGACCGCTAAGTGGTGTAAATTGAGATCCAGGTGGCACTGGCATACCGGGTTGGGTCATGGACACAGGTAAAGGCATTGGTGGTCGATTCATCATCATATGCTGCTGCCCAGGAGGCATTTGCATAGGAGGAGGTGGCGGAGGAACCATTTGATTTACATGGACCATAGGACGAGGTGGAGGTGGAGGTGGAGCCATAAGTCCGCCAGAGGTTGGAGCTGAATACTGAATATTGCTAGTTGGTACACGAGGCATATTCACAGCTAGCCCAGCAGGGGGAGGGAGTGGACGAATCATGGGAACAACTGGTCTTGGAGGAGGAGGAGCAGCTGGACCAGGGAAAGGCCTTCCATCATTGTTGCCGTCAATTTGATCTTCCCCACCCATACCCTGAGACATAGCCTGGTTTGCCGTGCGACCAATGCTACCTGTATGACCATCCCATATGACTTGCTTAGGCTGCTCATCTTTTTTCTTCTCTATCTCAGCTTTGACGGCATTAGATACTTCTTCCTCCGTGGTACCGAAGATATCAGGACGAGTACGTGCAAGTCCTACAATGTTTCTGGAAATTTCATCATCATGAGCAAGGGTTGTCTCCCGAATCTTGGCAAACATCCTCTCTTTCTGCTCCTTGTACTTTGGATCAATCAGAGAGATCCTCATGTGCTCTGACATCTCACTTATAGGTATTAATTCACCAGTAATTGGAGAAACAGTGAACTTTGTCGGGTCTCTTTCAGCAGGAATTCTCTCTTCAGGTCGTTTCCAATTTTTGACGATTCTCATTGGAGGATCATCTTCATCCATAGGAGCCTTGACTTCATCCTTCTTTTCCTCCCCATTCGTCTCTAGGCTGGCACCCATCATACCCTCCTGAAGAAGCTGCATCTCTTCTTCATCCATTTCCATTTCTACCTCCTTTCCAGGCTCAACAATCTCCTCTTCATCCTTGGTTGAGATCTTACTCCTCCTTATGACCTCTTCAAGAGTCATTGGCATAGGCAGTGACTCGTCTTCGTCATCTGCAAAGTCGATTGATTCAACCACTACAAAATCATGCCAATCAATCATAGCCATCTGGATCCTCTCCTGCTCAATTTCATCTTCAGCTTTCTGCCTTGCTTGCTCCTGCGACTTCTCCCATTCAAGTCGATGCAAACACCGCTCAAGGACTGTAGTACGGTCGGCGACACTCTTCCTTAGCTTTTCCGTCAATCCCTTTGGAGGCATCAGAACTTTAGAATAAGCATCAGCAAGAGCAGTGAAAAACATAAACATACTATGTGTAGGCTTCAAAAAATGGAACTGGGGGTTGTTCATCTCCCGACTAGTAAGCCCCGTCAAAAAGGACTTCCCATTTCGAGCAACAAACTGTGCAGTAAGCTTAATAATATCTAACTCCTCCCCTGTAATCCCCTCCGGCAGCCTTACAGTATATTGTTCAGCCTCAGGAGGCTCCAGGACCTTCCGAACAGGTCTAAATTGCGCAGAAGGGTCAGGCTTCTCTGCTGCAGCGGCAAGATCATCAGCAGAGACAGCATCAGACTCTGAGGCCACTAGATCTCCTGCCTGAGAAGGCGGCTGTTGTGTTGAGGATTGATTCTGCGCCCGAAACTCAGACAATCGATGTTGATAATAAGCATGGTAAGGGTCCGAAGCAGTAAGAAAGTTAAATTTCACATTTCCTGCATTATTAGCAATAATTCTCTTCTCAAACTCAGGCCCATTTTTGGCCACAAACTGCGCGGTCTTATCAACGATGTTTCTGATATCTGGAGGAGGGTGAATAATTCCAATGGTTCTTGTATGTGTTGCCACTGAAGTTGGTTTGCTAGCTTGATTTTGATCTTCTTCTTTATTCTCGTCATCAGAAGGCAACTGAGCTGGTGGTCTTGGGCCAAGATCCCCATCTTCCGGTGGGGCTGGAAGCGGCAATATTGACATTGTGCCCAACATTTTGCAACCCCACTGTCTCTCAGCACCCAATAACCAAAAAATTCAACTAATGTAATAAAGAGTAAAATCTCATGAGCATTAGAGACCAACTAACTAAAAGCCTGCATCAACAAAAACACATAGATTCAGCATTGGTCAAGAAACTATATGATACAAAAAAATCGAGGAACTTAGTAAAATTCATAATTTCGATAATACTCACTCCATTGCATTATAATTGTATCATTACCTAAATTGGTAATGTTTTCTCTCTATATCTGTCCTATCACATAATTCCCTCTTTCAATCACTAAATTAGATTACAATAAGGTAGTTAGAAATAGTTAAATTATCAAAGAAGTTGATGGTAACTCTAGGGTTAGGTTAGGGTTTTAACTCTTTTGTAATCGACGCAGCGAAGCTAAACCCTTCAATTAGGGTTTCCGCAAACAGGCCCGTCCCTGAGCCAGGGCAAGAGGGGCGGCCGCCCTGGGCCCGGGGATGACAGGTCATTCATTACTGATTTCCAGCCACAACACTTGAAAAATTAATCTCATGAAATTAAACAAGAACAAGTGAACACAAATGTGCGCATCTACAAATTGTAACATAAATTTTCTTATCATTTACTTCCATGAAACAAAGATGATATAAGAAGTTAAACCAGAAACTCGAGTCATAAGTTTATAACATGTAAATTATCACTAAAAACATGAGATAGCATGTATGAGAAAGAAAAAATAAGTTGAATTCATGAAACAAATAGCATAAAACCAATCGCATGAATAATCACATGAAGTAGATCTCAAAAATCGCAATTCCACACCAAAATCCGCAACAAAACTAGTACATTCATCTAAGGAACAAAACAAGAACCTGGAACGAGCTTCTGCAATTCGAGCTTTGCGTATGACATATGAGAGGTTCCAGATTCCAGAGGTTCTAAAGGAATTCAATTTGCTTATGAGTTGGGCACCGGCACCGTGGAGAAATGATAAACATCTAATTGCTAGATGTTTATAAACATCTAGCAGGGGTAAAATTGTCAATATACATGAAAAAAAGTTATCAGTCAAACAAAAAAGTAATCTCGAAAATTGGGCACTGTCAGAAAATTTCGATGCTAATATATGATGTTCATGCTACTACAACTTGTGTTCGTGTAACTATAACTAGTGTTTATGCAACTAAAAATAGTGTTTATGTATAAACAGATAGTGTTCGTATTTTTTTAATTGGACACTGTCAGAAGATTCCGATGCTAATATACAGTGTTCATGCTACTAGAACTAGTGTTCGTGTAACTATAACTAGTGTTTATGCAACTCACACTAGTGTTTGTGTATAAACAGATAGTGTTCGTATTTTTTTTTTTACATATTTAAATAAGAGATAGAGAAGAGTAAAATAAAAATATGATGAAATTATATCAAGATGGATGTCTATTTGTAGAGAATAAAAATATGAATATTGGTATTTTTTTATTTTTTTCTAAAATATATTTTTTGAGATATACAAGTTTAAAAAATTGGAAAAAGTAATTTGTTTGGATAAACAATATAGTGACATGTGTACCACTCACATGTTGCCACATTAATGTTAGATGTTTGGCAAACATCTAGCAATTAGATGTTTATCATTTCTCGGCACCGTGAGCGTTTTTGGAGTGTTATATACTTCCTCCGTTCTTTTATAGATGCTACATTTCCCTTAAATGGAAATGTCATAATAGATACTACATACCATAAATGTATTCCTTTTCACCATAAAAATCTTAAAATACTATTAAAAAGTTGGTGGTCCCCCACCTTCTCTTTTAAAATACTCATACTTTTTCCTTAACAAATGTTTTTTATTCAAAAAGTGGTGGTCCCCTACTTTCTCTCTCTACCTTTCTTAAAAACCCCCCACTTTGTCTATGTAGCAAGAATAAAAACACGGAGGAAGTAGGCTATATATTATATACCTATGTAAGTTTAAGACTATATGCGAGTAAGGAACAGAAAAGGTAAAGTACTAAATATCGTTAGAGGTGTTCATCGGGCCGGGTTCGGGCCGGGTCGGGCCGAAGTGAACCGGGCCGGGCCGGGCCGGGCTATGGTCAAAACAACATCGGGCCGGGCCGGGCTTAAGCCCACGAGACCCGGCCCGGCCCGGCCCATTATTTTGTAATTTTTTTTGTGTGACATGACATGAAACAAGCAATTTTACTAATACAACCACTGAACTTTGAAGCTATTGGAACAGGAGCTACACAACTACGAAGTTAAACCTGATCCAACAGCTCAAACAATTTGCAGAATATGATCAAAAAGTAAGCATTCATCCCTAATGCTTGCACACAATTTCCTTACATAATTTCAAATAGATTACCAAAATTACTGGCACTGTGCAGTAGTTCAGATCCTTGGCAACTACATAAAACATAGCAAACGGAAATGTTTGTCGTGCAACGAAATAAAAATTAACAAAAATTTCAAAACAAAAATTTTCCAGTCTGATCCTTCTCTCAAAACCTACTCGACTTCACTTTTCTTCTTCTTGGTCTTCTTTGCTGGCCTGCAGTACAGTAATTCAAAAACATTAATAAACTGGCAAAGATGTTAGTTTACAGAAGGCAATTAGACAAATTAAGATTAGAGTCTACGTTGGCTTTGGAGCTACTGCTGGTTCGGCTACTTTCTCAACAGGGGCTTTCTCCATAGGGCCCTGCATTAAGCATGATTAGAAATTAGCTAATAAAATTTACTTTGCCAAAAAACTGGAAAAACAAATCAGCTCCAGCTGCACGTTCCAAGAGTTTCAACAAAGTTTTTTTTAACCCTAACGACTCAGTCTATCTCACACACCCATAACACCTTAGACCATTTCCATCGGGCTTCATCTCCACTCGATTTCTCGTTCTCTATCAAAAATCAGAGAATTATTTTGTGGACTTCAAACATATTGGAAGCATAGTATAAATCAGATATTTCTACATTCACACAAAAAAAAAGTTATTGAAGACTAGAGAAATTTATTCAAGACTTAAGAGAAATTTACCTAATGGAAAAGGCTAGTATCATCATCCTCATCATCCTCTTCTTCATTTAAATCCTCGTCACAAGAATATGGGTCAGACTCCAAGTCTACAGAAATACCATGCTCATCACGGCGCCAATCTTGGACACACACTAGTGCTTGCACAGTCTTTGGCTTCAATGAACTCCTAGTAGGAGATATAATTTTCCCTCCAAGGCTAAAAGCCGATTCAGAAGCTACTGTACTAACCGGAATTGTTAGTAGATCTCTTGCCATTTTTGAAAGCTCCGGAAATCGAATTGCTTTTGATGCCAAAATTCCAATACATCCAATTCCGAGTTCATGTCAAGTGCCTCATCCTCCAAATATACATCAAGTTGTGACTTTCCAATTTGCGTACTAATACTTCTTGGATTGTAGCTATTGTAATCCTCAAAATAGTTTTGGCCTAACCCACTACTAGGAGGAGAAGGAGCAACAATAGGAGAAATAGATGATTGCAATTTATATTCGTTATACAAAGTTTTCAAAGTAGTTAAGATTTCTCCTACTTGTATCATACCATCCTCTTCACCAAACAACTTTACCAAACAATATTCCACAAACTTTATTTTAAATCTAGGGTCAAGAACGGCCGCACAAGATAGGATCACATTATACTCGGACCAATACTTGTCAAACTTCACTAACATAGGTTCCACTGCACTAGATAGAAAAATATGTGGGCCTTTTGCCGTCTCAATCAAGCAACGGTGAGCCATCCACGCCCCCTTGAAGTACAAATTGGAGGTCGGGGAATTAACAGCCGAAAACATACAAGTGACATCATAGAAAATATTTAAGAACCGGTGAAAAACAAACAAGTTTTCCCATTCCGACTCTCGAGGCACATAAAACTTGAAATTAGAGCTCACCAACCCCAAATGAATAAACACATCCTTGTAATAGAGTATGTTATCAAGCATCTTAAAAGTGGAATTCCAACGAACTTTCATATCCAAATTAAGTTTCCTCTTAACATCCAAATCAAAGTTCTTTTGAGCAGTGTCATAAAATTCTTTACTTCTCGATGAAGATCTTGTGACCATTTTCACTAAGTTCCTAATGTTGTCTAAGATGCTTGCAATAACATCCAAACCAGATTGAACAATCAAATTAATAATGTGTGCACAACATCTAATATGCAGAAAAGATCCATCACTAAACAACAATCCCCTTAAGAAAAGACGAGTTTTCAAATGACTAATCATTGTATCATTATAAGTAGCATTATCCACTGTCACACTTAACACTTTGTGCTCTATTTTCCATTGAATTAAAAACATGAAAATCTCCTCAGAAATGCTTTGTCCATCATAGGGGGGTGAAAGGCCTCTAAACCTAAGAATCAACTTGTGTAATTTCCAATTACAATCAACAAAGTGAGCCGTAATGCAAATATAATGTTGCCAAGTATGTGATGATCTCCAATTGTCAGTAGTAAAACAAATTCGGCCAGGAGCATTCACTAACATATTTTTTACTTTCTCCCTATCACAGTAATATAATGAAAAAAGATCTCTAGTGATGGTAGCTCGACTACATGTCTTAAAATGAGGGGTTGCTTTAGACATCATCCGTCGGAAACCTTTTTCTTCAACTGTTGAAAAAGGATGAGCCCCTTCCACAATATAGAGTAAAATTTCTTTTCTTAGCTCATTCATATCAAACACAAATTCACCCTCTTCTCTACTAGTACCCCCTCCCCAAGTGCAAGTCCAAGAGGTCTTAACGAACAACTTTCCAATAGATGACGCTTTAAATGAGATGTTCCACTATTAGGGCCAGCAGCTAAGCCAAGTTTGCAATGAATACAAGTAGCTATTCTCTCACCTTTTTCATTCATCCCTTCAACTAACTCAAGCCACACCTTCGATGTCTTCTTCCTCTTGGGTGCCGGACCGGAATACTCGCTATATCCATCCTCTGTTGGCCTTGACAATGGTTCACTGTCCATATCGATCTACAAATCCATAAAACATGAGTTAGTGCATACTATAACAAATACCACCAGGAGAGTAAGATTTAGTAGCATTTCTTAGAATCGAGACTTACAGCAAGTATAACAAATTAAAGCTACAAATATTACCTATAGCACATTATTAAGTCGAAATTGCATATCAAATATAACTGTCTAGTGCAACAAATAAAACATAACAGATACCATATTCACATCAACAACACAAATCATAACATCTGGCACCCAATGATTTATTATTCACATTACATTCTACAATTTAAAATCATAATAATCTAACACCAGATAAATCATCTAATCCCAGAAAATTGTTTGATTGCGATTCGGAGTGTGCTCAAATGCTGTTAATGAATTTTTTTTTTCCTACCATTTAAGCTTCATTAAAGCTCACTTGTCCAAGAATCAACAAAATGATTTCCTACCACATGTTTACTGTTTATTGAGCTGTAGCAGAAATTGCTGACTATAACATAATTTGGAGGAATTAGCTTTTATTGAGCTGTAGCAGAAATTGCTGCTACTATACATAATTTCGATCCAATACTAAAATCAACTCACGGAAAAACAAAATGAAATGAACATTTTCACAAACGATGAAAAATATAGTGAGCAGCAGATCTAAGATAGTGAAGTAAAACCCAGTAAAAAAAGCAAGTCAAAATAAAATAGACATAATTACACAAAAAAAACATAAGATTATCCCCTTAAAAAAACTCAAATTATAAACAAGAAATGAGATGTACGTACCTTTGATGGCGAAAAACAGAAATTCAGCTTTTCTGAATCATTTTAATCTTCATAAGAAACAGAAATTCGTATTTAGGGTTAGACTTACCTAAAATTGAGGAACGAAAAAAAAAATCAGAGAAAAGAAGAGGAGAGAGAATTTTAGGGTTTATGATTTGGGGAAAAATTGGGGAAAATAAAAGGGACAAAAATCGAAATTGAAAGAGGGATTTAGGGTTTTAGGAGAGAGAAAATGAAAGAAATGAAATAGACGTGAGTTATTAGGAGAAAGAAATAGAAAGTGGAATTGAAAAATAAAAAAAAATGGGTACCCATTCTAAACCCTTTAAAGCCCATTTAAAATCCTTAAAAGCCCTTACCCAGCCCTACTAATAAATAACCCATCTGAAACCCATTCAAAAACTAAAAAAAACAACCCTAACCCTTTTATTGATGGGCTGGGCTCGGGCTGCCATTGGGCACCCGGCCTAGTGAACACCTCTAAATATCGTATAAAAACAATGTATTTAGGACGTTAGTAAAAAATTTAGGGCGTTAAATAGCAAAACTCATTTTTTTTATGCATAACATCCGAAAATGTAACATAAATTGACGAGTTTATCTCTATTATATAAGCAAAGTGATGAGCTACAGTGTCGTCTTGTAAAATTATTGTTCTACCGTTTACTTATTAAAAAATGCTAACTATAAAATATTCAATTCTTTCTTGATCTATATTTATGTGTAATAACTAATAAGGAAACTTAAGATTGTTTAATTTATAATAAGATATAATGTACACATAAAATATTTTCCAAAATAATATGCTTAAAAGAAATATTTATGATTGAAAATGAAACTAATCTAACTAAAGCAATTTCAAACAATTAAAAAGTAATAACTTATACATTAACATAAATTTATGCATATGAGACTAGTAATAGCGTATTGTACATCGATGATCTATTAGAATTCTAAATATTATCATATAAATAGGATTATTATTCCTAGCCTGTTCTCTCCATCTTATTTTCAATTCAGTTACAATCAGTTGGATTCATGCTCCGTTTTGGTAGTGTGTAAAATATTTTCCATGAAAATTAGTTTTCCTTTTCCTCTCATTTTCCGTTGTTTGCTATGCTAAGGGGTGTAATTCCTGTAGGTGGTTATCTAATCCTTGAGGTTTTTTTGAAGAATTGTGAAGGAAAACCCATTGTGACGGGCTCCATGAGTAGGTTTGTTACTGAGTTTGGTGAATCTGACGGGGCGTTTTGGTATGAGGGATTGGGAGTTTGGGGATTAGAGGATGGGATTGGGAATGGGAGTTAGAAGGTGGGAATTCATTAAATATATCCCAATCCCTTGTTTGGTATGTTAGTGGGATTATGTTGGGAATATTATTATCCGATGTTTGGTATGAGGTACTTAAGTAGGGAATATATTGCTAAATTACAAATTTACCCATTTTAATGAAGGATAGTAAAATAAGAGCAAACAATATTGGTGAAGTATATTTTAATGAAGGGTAAATTCATCTTTTAACATAACTAGAAATAATCCCCCTCCTTAATACCTGCCCCCTCCCATGTCTTATTTTGGTGGGATAAGAGGGGTTTAATCCCATTCCCCTTCACATGGGAATTTAGATATCCCTCAAACAAACATGGGATATCTACCCATGGGGATATAATATCCCATTCCCACCCCGTAATCCCCCTAAACAAACACCCCCTGAGGGTATTATAGAAGGACATCCCAATGATTCCCATTTGCTCCAGGTGAAGGTCAAATGGTTAGAGTAAAAAAGAGAGGCAATATAAATCAGATTGATGCATAAAAGGATAATTTTGGTTCTAGAAATAGTTTTATGACTTTTATCTTATTTTTTACCTTACTTATCTAATCTTAGGCGGATATATGGAGTTGGTAGATGCAATCCTTAGGTGCGTATGCCTTTTAACATTGATGATAGTTATTAATTTGCAAACTTCTAAATTTTTGTCAATTTATTTTATCTGATTCTATTTTCCTCTACTGTTCTTATTAGTTTTTGTTTAGACTAGTGATAATACCTCCATACTCAAATGTGTTGTTTAAGTCTTTCTTATGTTGCAGATGTTATCAGTTACTAATAACCCCACTATCTCTCAGCACCCAATAACCAAAAACTTCAACTAATGTAATAAAGAGTAAAATCTCATGTGCATTGGAGACCAACTAACTAAGAACCTGCATCAACAAAAACACATATATTCAGCATTGGTCAATAAACTATATGATACAACAAATTCGAGGAACTTAGTAAAATTCATAATTTCGATAATACTTCCTCCTTGCATTATAATTGTATCATTACCTAAATTGGTAATGTTTTCTCTCTATATCTGTCCTATCACATAATTTCCTCTTTCAATCTCTAAATTAGATTACAACAAGATAGTTAGAAATCGTTGAATTCTCAAAGAAGTTGCTGGTAACTCTAGGGTTAGGGTTAGGGTTTTAACTCTTTTGTAATTGACGCAGCGAAGCTAAACCCTTCAATTAGGGTTTTCGCAAAACGTCTTCTACAAATCAAAATTACCTTGAGGATTTCAAATTCATCATTACAAACAGTGGCTTATCCAAAAAATGAACCCCCAAAAATCCGGGTTTTTCATTTTTTGAGCTCGCATACTAGTGAATAAACTTAAAAAAAGTTCGTACTCAGAAATTTAACGATAAACTACAAATTTGAAATATTAAAACTTACAATGGTAAAATAATAATAAAGTTGAGCCTAAATTCAATAAGAAAGTTAAAAATATAACAACTGCAGATGACTCTTACTGAATTTAGGCTCAAGAATCACTCAATTCCGAATATTTCTTTTCTTCCCTTCCTCCTTGCTGCTGTCACAGCCGCGGCGCTGCCCTTCCTCCTCTTATTTTGGTTGTTTTTCTTTACTTCTCCTTTAAGATTCCATTAAAGTCCTAATTTTTATTGTTATTTTTATATTTGCATGATTACGATTTGAGTTATTATTTATTATGAAGAATTTGTTTCGGTTTCATATGTATAAAAGAAAAAAAATTTCAGATTTATTATTTTTAGTTTTAATCATGAAAGATGTGATTTTTAGGGTTTTAAATCACTAGAAATCGTATATTTAAAGTATGAATATGAATTTTGATTGGAATACGATTTTTATATGCATTTAAAATATTTTCAGAAGGTTTAGAAAATTTTATAGATGCTGGAAATTCAGAAAGTTAATATTTTAAGGTTTTTAATGGTTTTTAATCACTAGAATATTGATCTATACTAGGGATTAAAAATAAGAGAGTTTAAATTATAAAAACGATTTTTAAAGAAGTTTAAAAGGGTTTGGGACGTTTTAAAGTTGCTGTATTTTTTTTAGTTCAAGTATTTACTTGATTATTTTATTGTTCTAGGCGGAGATTCATGTAGGGGACTTTTAGAGCTTAAAAGTGGCCTACCGTTGCGTTTATACAAGGTACGTACATAGTCTACGTGCTATATGGTTAGAAACATGCCTTAGGGATGTTTTTATTTATAGTATCATGTATAGGACCTTGTTGTTCTATATATGATTTACTGAATTGTTTTACATGTATTTTGCCTTGTTGCTACATGTAAACTAGAAGAATTATGAATATGTGTGTTTGTATGGAAGTTTGATGCAAGCAAAAGTTCAGTTATTGTATTAATTCGTGAGGAATTAATGTAAGTAAGTTGAATCATGTGTTACATAGATTCTTGAGTTCTTTTTATCTTATAAGAACCGTGGATCTTATTTGGTAATATGAGTTATACCTATATAAAGGTACAGTTTACTGTTGGCTAGGTTCAACAGGCAAGTTAGTAAAGAATAAAAGAAGTTAAAAGAGTCTTGGATGCTAAGTTGTGAACACTTATTATTCTAAGATTAAAAAGGATTTTGTGATGTTATGTGATTATTAGTTGTGAGTATTATGTGCTTGGTTGGTGTCAACACAAGTATAAAATGAATGCAACGTAAAGTGAAACAGAATAGGTTATAGACTTTAGACTGGTGCACGTCTAGAGTTGGACACTAAGGGTTGGAGTACATGTGGTAGCCCATGGCTTTCCTGGGATTGGATTGATCACCTTTCCTCTTTAGCTCAAAGGTTCCTCGATATCGCAGGTCAATTTGGTTTACGGAGTCATGACCGTATTTCCTATTTCAGTATAGACAACTCGTCCCATAACTATTCCATTTAAAGAAGAAATAAAAGTTAGAGTCTAGTTCAGTAAGAGTCATCTGCAGTTGTTATGTTATTATTATTTTATTCTACAAGTGTTGTAGTATCATGTTTAGGATTATTTTTGTCTGATATGTAGTACTCAGCTTTGCTGATTACGTGCTTGTCTGTGTTTGTGATCATGGCTTTGCCTATTGATCCTGTGGTGATCCTTCGGGGGAGCAGAGTCAAGAAAGCATTGACATTACAGGTTCGAAGATGCATACCATTGGGGAATCTGGAATGGAGAGGCTTTTGTGACATTAGTATTATTTAAGTTGTTTTCGTAGGAACATCTTTATTTAAGTTTGAGGTTTATTTATTGTTGTGTTAAGTTTGACATTGTCATTTTGTTTCATAAGTTTAATAAAGTTGAATTTCGTTTTAGTAATTTGTTTTCCGCTGCAAAATTCTGAGTAAGCCGAAACGTTATCACACGGGCGATAATGCCTGGGTAATTCTCTAGACTTGTTATAAAAGTATTTTCTAGAAAGAGAGAATTATCGGGGTGTTACATTTTGAGTGTTAGGGTTACGAACTTCTTGTTTTTCTATTAGAGGAAGGTTTTAACTACATTTATTATCCCGATTCCTTTTTAATCTATACACTTTTTTTTAATCCGATTAATTTTAAGTCTTCCTATTCTTGTTTTTTCTATTTTTTGTAACATAATTCGTTTATTTTGTGGCCTTCTTTCAAGTTTCACCCATATGGTTTACTCCTTTCGTCTCAAGATATAGTTCATATTTTCATTTTAGATGTTCCAAAATACGGTTCTTGGTTTCTAAATTTGATTCCACATTTTTTCCGTAATTTGCCTAGAAAAATCGTACCCTATAATCGTATCCTATCATTTATTTGCTTCTTGAAATTAATTTTTTGCTTTGATTATTCAACCAAATGATTAAATTTAAGGGTAATGTTATATGTAGCTCTTAGGGCTACATAAAAGCATTAAATACATGTCTTAAAATCGAAATAGTTTATGAATTCATGACAAAATTTCACATCATTTGAGGTAATAAATACTTGATTCAAATTTTTATTTCTATTTTAAGCTTTGTATACATAGCCCTAAGGGCTATGTATATCATTTTCCTAAATTTAATATTCTTTCACCAATTATTCTCCATTATTCTTATTACATGGAACATTAGCAAGTGGCACGTAAACCAAAAATTAGGATAAAGAGTGAGACTACCCATGTGCTTAAATGTAAAAAATAATGATTTTTTTTTTGTATAAATTTCGTAAATAAAAAAATGTTACAGGCATTATAAAATATTCCAAAAAGAAAAATGTTACATGTATTAATCAGAGGTAGCTAGTCGTATTTAGAACCTTTCTCAAGACTTAAGTGTTGTTTACTAACTTCATATAATTTATTTTTATAAAAAAAAAAATTGTCAAAGAAATAAACACAAATGTCAACTAGATATGTTGATTAAAAGTAAAAGAGATACCCAAACTTTCATTGTATTATTATCATTTTTAAGTACTGCGAGTGAGCCACAAAATGATAATGACGAGGTTGGAGTGAAATGAATGTAATAAAAGCAATTGAATATTACGTGCTATATAAATATTTAATTGGACCTTATAAGTCATATAAGTATATAAACAAACCTCGTTAAAAAAAAAAAAAAAAGTTTAAGCCAATTGGTCGGAAATATATAGCCTGATAGATTAGCTAGACCATGCAAAATTCAAATGCACCTTAAAAATGGTCATTACGATGTTTATTCGTTTAAGGCTTGAAGGTTCATCATTATTCATATATTCGGCTATTGGAGTTCGACACTATTAACGATAAAATTAGAAATTCAACATGTTGTTTCTTTTCTTCTACACTTATGTATGAGATGGCCATTGTCCAGCCCAACCAATCAACGTAGCCCGCTTCAAGGGCCGAAGAAATAAAAGCCCACCAAAACCCACTCCACGTAAAAAATAAGGTTACAAACTGAATTTTTCCGGCCCTGCCCATGCAAACCCCGCCAAGAACTTGACGTATGTGATATGTCTATTTTATATAGAATTTTACCCCCATTTTCCATGGATTATTGGTATTAATTGCGCTCTTCGGAGCCCTTTTTAGTACTAATGTGTGTCTTGTAGTGCGTTCGTGTTTTCAGGCTGATTATTATAGGAACAAGCATATTTTGGTGCATTTCCTAATCTTTGATATCGCTACATGAGACAACAAGTCGGGACGTGCAAAAATCTCACATTGAGCCCAAAAACCTGGTAACCGCCCGACCGGGCGACATCTGCCCCGGCTGGTCGGGCGAGTCTTACTTAGTCAGAAATCGAACGCTGAAGTTCCAAGAGAATTTGCTCCCGCGCCCGACCGGGAGACACCCGCCCGGGCGGTCGGGCGAGGCGAAGGATTATTGTGCTGAAAGGCGCCCGGCCAGGCGCGACGAAGAAGCATCAGACCTGACGACCGCCCGACCGGGCGAAATCCGCCCGACCGGTCGGGTGGGACGATCTTTTGGCTGTTTTGAGCGCGTGTTGCGCCGGATTTGCGAGACATATAAATACTATTTTATTAGAGTTAAAAACTACGCCTTTTTACTAGAGAATACATTTTATAACTTTTTAGAGAGCTTTTGAGTTTACTCCATTGTTGAACATTGATTACTACGCTTTGATTCTTTCAAGTAAAGACTAAGTTTTCTTAATCTCTTCTTTCCTTTCATTATTATTATGTCTCTTAATTTGTTTATTATTTGCTTTGTTATTTCAATTATGAGTGAGTAGTCTATTAATCTAGGGTTAAGTAAAGCCCTAGCAATGATTTAATATATGAATTCTTCCATTAATCCCAAGTTTATATGATCAATTGTTCTTGTTTGATTGGATTGTTCTTATGCTCATTATCATACTAGGGATAGGTGATTTTGATTTGACTCCGTATATCTTATTTTCAATGGGAATTGAATCTAGATGGTTTTGTTGATCCAATCAATGGTATGAATATCTTCTATGGGAATAGTTAGATGGGATTGCTAGGAATTTAATTGTGATGCTATGCTTAATGCCTCTTTCTTGCATGATTCTATGGGAATAGGTTTGATTGCTTGCTTAGAGTAGCCATTGGTACTCGAGAGAGATCTTTGGTAATTATAGGGTGCATTACTCCTCTTGAATTCTTGATTATATCATTTGGGATGGAAATTATTCATGTATTGGTCATGCTAGTGGTGATGCTTAATTCTAGATGTTTTAATTAATTGATTATATCTTGTGTGTTCTTAGTAATTATCGTAGTTTAGTGTTAGTCTTAGTCAACACCCTTTTCATCATTGTTTGTCACTCGTTTAGTTAAATTGAGTCAAGATATCTAGTGTTTGATACGTTTTTCCCTGTGGATTCGACCCTGACTTGCTCTGCTACATAGTTAGGAAGTTAGTTAGGTAATTACTTTTGATAGGTGCGCGACACGCCTACCAGTATGAAGGTTAGCGAATAAGTTCGATAATGAAGTTCGACAAAAAAGCTTGAAATGATTTCTACTAATCGGGCCGACGGAGTCCGATTGCTTATTGTGATACCTTTTCGGAAGCGGAACGGGTCAACGAGTCAAACTCACAACGCTGTGACCTATAGGCTTTTAAAGCCATCCGAGTTTGTTTAAGGCCCGAAATCAGCATTTTAATTATTTTCGGATTTTATTATTTCCTTAATTTCGTTTTAGGGTTTTGTGTTAAGTATTTATACATTATTAGGTCATTGTTTGGAGGCAGTTTTTGACTTTTAATAATATCACAGAGTTCCTACTCTTTTTCTGGTGGATTCTGGAGTTTTTACAGATTTGTCGCTTGTAAATCTGTTTGTTCTTGATCGAGATTAGCGCTTGCTTTTCTCCATAATTTCCGACTGCGTCAAAACTCACCCAAATATCGACCCACCTAGCCCAACCCGTTTGACTAAAAAGAACAAAAAAAGGCTAAATATTTCCTCCGTTCTTTAACAAGTGACACGGAGAGAAAGTTGGGATTATCAAGTAGTTTAGAGAGAGAAAGTTGGGACCACTCATCTAACAATCAAATTTGAGTATTGTATAAATGAGTAGGTGAAATATTTAAATGATGGCAAAGGTGCAATAAATAAGAAGTATTTTTTACTACTTTGAGTTATGTGTTACTTACTATGACATTTTCCTATAAGAAAAACGTATCACTTATTATAAAACGAAGTAAATATATGCTTAGTCCGATTCTAGTTTACGCCCTAACCCGTCTAAGTTTGCTTCATTCATGGGTAGTTTGTGGCCCTTTTTAACATCCAACTTGACCCTATCAAACCGCCTAGTGCCATCGTTATTCATTACCCTAATGACTTGGAAGAACAAAAGGATGAACTATTAGGGTGTGAATATCCCTAGTCTTAAGCTTGAGTCTTGAGACAAGATTTGGGGGAGTCTTGAACAAGACTAGGGATATTCAAGGAGAAAGGGTGAAGGAGTCTTGAGATGAGTTTGGGAAATTAAAACTCATCTTAAGACTCATGCGTGTGGGCCCCACCAAGTATTACAACACTTTTTGGTTTCCATTCCCCACTGTGCAACGTAAACCTGCTGTTTTTTTTTTGTTTAAGCTCCAACTGTGCAACGTAAACTTGCTGTTTTTTTTTTGTTTAAGCTCCAACTGTGCAACGTAAACCTGCAGTTTGTTTTTATAACTAATTATTTATTTTTTTATTTTTTTAACTAATATTAGTGTCAATTTAAATTTTTAATGTTTTTTTCATTTAACTAATTATTTATTGGTAATAATTTTAATTTATTACATTTTCATAATATAATGGTATTGAAAACAAAAAAAAATAATTAGAATACATAAAATAAAGTGAAGTGAGTCTGGAGATAATTTGAGGGATAGAGTATAAAATTGGAAAGAGTCTGAGGTGAGTGTGTAGAATTAAAAAGTAGTGAAAAGCTGATGTGGCACAGTCTAAAGTTTGGAGGTGAGTCTGAGGGATATTCACACCCTTAGTGTCATTATATCAAGAAATATTCAATTCTTATTCAATCTTGTTTTCTTGTTTTTTCCCCTTGATCAATAATTAAAGGCCATGTCCAGCAGTTGGTCGATAATACGGTGATGTCTAATAACTTATTGAATTAACTTATATTTTGGTTTGTCGAATTGATATATTAGCGATTTGAGCAAAAAGTATCTGGTTGATATCTTATTGTTTATAATGACTATTAAGGACAACATTGGCGCAATATAGTAATGTTTTGTGGTTAATAATGTAAATCTATGTTGCGATTGTATTGAAAATAGGGAATTTCTCACTGGTACCCTTATACTATTGGATTTCGCCATTGGTACACAATATAAAATTGACTTCTCATTAGTACCCTTAAACTATTGGATTTTGCCATTGGTACACAAAATAAATTAGACTTCTCAATAGTACCATTATACTATTGTCTTCCTTATAGATGTGAACTTTATATTAATAAAACTTAGTAAACTGTTATTAAGTTATTTTATCTCCAATACAATTAGTTATTTGTTTTGTTAATATAAGAGGAACCAAAATTGTAATTTTTGTCTGCCAACCATTAATGCTTCTAGATCATTTTGCCCAAGGTGTAAATATCTCACAACCACCGAGCTTAAGTAAAAAAATAAAATGTGCTGATGCTTCCCACATTCCATAACCACACCCATATTTTCTTCAAGCAAGGTCACTTCTTCAAAAATGAAAATATGATATAATCCTATAAGCAACTTTGAATAGTTAAAACACCATTTACAAAAAAAAAAAAAAGAATCAAGGCTTGTTCTCCCCAGCTTATTTTCAGTTCAGTTCAATTCAGTTCAGTTCATCTAAGTTTAGTTCAGTTCAGTTCAGCTCCAATCAGTTCAGTTCAGTTCAATTCAGATCAGTTCAGTTCAATTCAGCTCCATTCTTTTATAGTCATTTTGTTAAATACTACTCCCTCCGTCCCAAAATATAGTTCCCATTTCTATTTTGTGAGTCAAATTTTAAAAACTTTGACCAAATATTCTTACTAATGTATACAAAAAAACACATTCATGAGCGGTCTTATTAGATTCATCTCAATGTATAAATTCGTAATATCAACTTTTTACATTTTTTACTAATAAAAAATAGAAGATATCGTAGGTCAAAGGTACGTCTTGGAGACTGTGCAAAATGAAATGGGAACTATATTTTGGGACGGAGGGAGTATTATTATGTTGGTATAATTTATTTTACTAATTACTCTTATTATTATTATCATTATTATTATGATTATTATTATTATTATTTAAATATATATCATTACTTTTAAGTATTATTATTATTATTATTATTATTATTATTATTATTATTTCTATATTATTTTTGTTTATTATAACTTTACTCATTATTATTACTATTATTATTAGAAAGAACATGGTTTAGGTCAAAGCACAGATAAACCCACTTTTTTTAGCCCATAAACCAATCAAATCGCGTCAAGACGGTTTATGATGTAATTTTCGCCTCGGTCCAACCCAATCATTTTTATTACTAAATATTTTTTATATTATTAAATCTAATTATAAAATAGTAATATTAATTTACTTCTTAAATATTATTGTTATTATATATCATCATCAAGTATTAATATATTAATACAAATAATATAAAATAATAATTATTAATTATCATTATTATCATTTATTATTATTAATTTATGATTATTAATATTATTTATTTATAACTATCATTTAAAAATATCCAAAATACTATTATTATTATTATTCATTATTATTACTTATCATTATAATTATTATTTAATATTCATATTATTATTGTTTAAAATATTGTTTATATATTTATTACATTCAGTTTTCAATTTAATTTAATTCAATTCAGTCCAGTTCAGTTCAGTTCAGCTCCAATAAGTTCAGTTCATTTCAGCTCTAACAAGTTCAGTTCAGTTCAGCTGTTTTATGCCAAAGAGAACATGACCCCCTTAATCTATTCTAATATTAAATCTATTCTAATATATAATAACTTAATTAAGTTGTGCAAACATGTGTACTTTTAATACCAATAGTTTATAATATCAAGTTGTTAACAACTTTTAATTAAATTAATCATAAACATGCCTTATTCTTATTTGTATACTTTCTACACAGAAGTTTGACATTACTAGATATAAATTCATATATGTGTTTTTGTTATTACTATAAATTCATTAAGTTGAAATAATACGACATCTTCATGAAAGTCTTCTTACCATGTGCGTGACTCCGTGTGAAGGCATATGAAATTCTTCTTACTATAGGTTCATGAAGAGGATTATAAAATTGTGGGTTGAATATAGGGATGATTAACATATCAGGTCGGGCCATATTCAAATTTGGGTTAATGATAAACAGATTGAACATGTCCCAATCCAAATGAACTCGTTTATTAGACGGGTTGAAAAACTCAACCTTGATCCGACTTATTTATTAATCGGGTTGTCCATCTAACCCGTTCAACCCATTTACATATTTATTACTATTAATTTTTATTAAAATATATTAGTTTTCAACAATAAGTTCACATAAAAGTACACATTATTAGTTTTTCTTTTTAGTATTTGTGTTCTACAATTAGTATTTTTAAAATTTTCACCAATTTTAACACAACTTTTTAGAAATTTTATATTTTAATGAGTTAAACGAGTCAACGTAGGTTAATTCCGGGTTGAAAATTTCAACCTTAACCTAATCCATTTGATTAATTGGGTAAGTCATGTCAACCTATTTACTTAAATAGGTCAAAAATCTCAATTCAAATCTATTTATTTCAGTTCGGGTTCGATAAAAGGAGTTGGGTCAGTTTTTCACCGCCCTAGATGAACATGTAATTTAGACCAAATTATCATCTAGATGCTACTACCTTGTCGATCTACTATGATTTTGTTTTTACTTGCTAAGGCCTACTTATGTAATTACCTTTTGTTCTACATAATGTGGAAAGTAATAGTAAGGAAAAAAATATGTACTTGATTTTGATAATCTAATCATTAAAGTGAAAGTAAGCCTATTTCTTTGAACGATAGCATTATACTCCCGCAAATGACAAAAAGAAAGAAAACAGTGTATCAGTTGTCTAGTTGATTTTGATTATTAAAGTGAAAGTCAGCCAATTAATTTGAACGATACCAGAATTTAATGTGTGTGTGTCTTTAATTCGCAGGAAACACCAGTCAACTATCATCATGTCATATTCATCTATATCACTTATTGACTTCAATTTGACAATATTATATGCAGCACATGGAATAGTAGGTCGGTATTGGAATAGTGGGCTGGTTAATTGCAAGTCAACAATATGCAAGAGACATTGACTCTCTGAGATAAAGAAAATGATTACCTCTGTTGTACCCTTGTACGTATCATCACTATAATGTCAATTGTCATGTATTATTAGACGGACAGCCGTTCTTGTAAAAAACTCAAGCCCTCTTTTTTTTGCACCGAGAGAAACTGAACTGAAATATACTGAATTGAACTGAAGCATATTGCATTAAACTGAGAAAAACTGAATTGTAGAGAGAAATTGAAATCAACCGAACTAAACTGAAAACAAGTCTAAAAAAAAGGACCTAATACAGCTTTCACAAAGTCTTTGATCAAGAGAGTTTAGATATATTAGAAATGAGTCGATATTATTAATCATATAGTTGACAACAGTCACAATATGTATGTGCTTTTCTTTGGCTACAACTGAAAAAACGATGTAAGTATCAAAAAACCGTGAAAGATTGTTCATAACTTCATATATTGGCCTAAACGGCTAAACAACAATTAGACTTGTGAAAGCATCCTGCTGCATTCATTTTATATTCCAGAGCTATCCACCATGCTAATTGCTACATTGTGTATTGCAATCCAAGTTGCACGGATGCGGGACATGGATGATGGATACGTGAAAACGGGACAATGCAAATTCTAAAAATGAAGTAATGCGGGGAAATGTTAGAAAACGCAATATTTATAAGTTTTAAAAGCATTTTAGGTTATATTTTGAGAGTTTAAAGACATGAAGAGGAAAAATTAAATTCTCTTTCATTTTTTTTCTCTTTTCTTCCTTTCCGTTATTAAAAGTGAATCAAACAAGCTGGTAGAGGGAAATCATTTCTTCCAGTAACAAAAAACGATATCGGTCTCGTATCAATGTTCTATAGTTTTCTAAAGAAAATCCAAAATTTCCGATACGTGTTAGAAACGAGAAATGTCGAAAACGGACGCATATTGGAAACCGGAAATATTGACTCAAAGAGAGTTTTATTCATCATGAATTGCAATTAACACTAAAGTACATATTTTCTTGATTGTGAAGAGATATGAGCGACAAATTCAAAGTTAGCTGCCTACTTGTCTATTAATCTAGGATTATTAGGAGGAAGCAATATAAGTTGCAAGCTGGTATTTGATATCTAATATTTGATATCTACAATTATATTCTTAACTTATTTCTTAGTGCTAACTTTTCTGAATTAATGTCTTGAATATATTATTTGAGTTGAAAACTTGAAATTGGTGTTCTCATGGCTAATATGACTAGAATCCTTAATTCAGCCCAACAACCTTGCCTTTATTATTAGGCTTATGTTCGATGTTCCTTGTTCAAGATTCCTCGTGGATGGACGTACACAATATTTTTTTTATTTGTTAAGATTATACTCCCTCTGTTTTTTTTTATCTTTCTCACTTAGAATCTTGACACTATTCATGCATAGAGAGAATCTTCTCAAATGTTCTCAATTTATAAGAAAAAACATAGTCATGTGGGGTCTTGTTTGATTCGTCTCAATTAGTACTTTATTAAAATTCAATCGTTATAATTTTTACTAATATATAATGAAAGATATTTAAATTTTAAAACGTGCATTGGCAAACGTGCAAAGTCAAAGTAGGAATGATAAAAAAAAACAGAGGGAGTACTTTTTATATATGGTTGTAATAAAATAGATGTTACATATCCTTTTT
Source organism: Beta vulgaris subsp. vulgaris (assembly GCF_026745355.1). Lineage (NCBI taxonomy): Eukaryota > Viridiplantae > Streptophyta > Magnoliopsida > Caryophyllales > Amaranthaceae > Beta > Beta vulgaris. The sequence goes on from NC_079203.1 coordinate 54,309,262, forward strand.
AGCTAATAATCTTTCGTTATCTCTCTCTTATTACATGTGTCTTTTTTTTTCTCTATCTCTTTCCTCTTTAAAAGAAATTGTCTAAAAAAGTGTGATTTGAAAAGTATAACATTTGTTTTGTTACGGAAGAAGTATGATATTGAGAATCTATAACAAAATTATGTATCATTTATGGCCTCATGGAAATTAGATGTTTATGATTTCCACTTTAAAGTATACACTCAGCTAAAATTAAGGAAAACTAATCACAAATACTACTCTTTTCGTTTCTTTTTAATATATACACTTTTTTTTTATCTGTTTTTTTTTACTCTACGTATTGTTGCTTAACTTATTCTATTTTTGGTAACATGTCCTCTCTATTTTCTCTTTTTATTCCACCCATATGGTCCACTCTTAAATATATTAACCCACATTCTAATTTCTTTCTCCACCTTTTTAGTTTTCTTTTTTCACTTTTTCAGTTTTTTTCTCTTACTTTTGGATTTACTCATTAATTATCCTTCAAAGTCAAGTGAGTAAATTGAAAAGAAATGGAGGGAGTATCATATTTGGGAAATTTTGGTGATTCGGTTGGTGCCAATGACTAGTAAATTGAGTTATGTAAAAAAAAAAGGGAGTATTATTTAGGGAAATTTGGCTAATTTGGTTGGTGCTACTGTCATTTGCATATTGCAATAAGATTTCGATCCATGTTTTATGTGTTGATTACTAAACATTGTTCTTAGATTTTTCTTATGTTAGTATAATGTGAAACTTACAAGCTACATTTCTGATTTCACCAACAAATATGACCAAACTTACATTGATCTTGCAAATCTCTATTATATACGAGAACTTTTGACTTTAATTTCCATCCTCTTTTACCAATATACCTCTAATTAAAAAAGAAAACTACAACACTTATCACTCTATTAATTTAAAAAGTAAAAATAGAAAAGGAAAAAACCGATCTAACAAACTGTATAGCAATTGTTACTCATACTTTGACTTTACACGCATAACATACCCGACTAAGGGTCTGTTCTCTTCGGCATAAAACATCTGAACTGAACTGAACTTATCAAAGCTGAACTGAACTGAACTTATCGGAGCTGAACTGAACTGAACTGAACTTATCAGAGCTGAACTGAACTGAACTGAACTGAACTGAACTGAATTGAATTGAATTGAATTGAATTATATTACATTGAAATAAATTGAATGTAATAAATATATAAATAATATTTTAAACAATAATAATATGAATATTAAATAATAATTATAATGATAAGTAATAATAATGAATAATAATAATAATGTTTATTTTGAATATTTTTAAATGATAGTTATAATAAATAATATTAATAATCATAAATTAATAATAATAATAATAATTAATGATAGTAATGATAATTAATAATAATATTTTATATTATTTGTATTAATATATTAATACTTGACGATGATATATATAACAATAATATCTAAGAAGTAAATTAATATTACTATTTTAATAATTATTTAATAACTTAAAAATATTTAGTAATAAAAATAATGATTGGGTTGGACCGCGAAAATTATACAATAAACCGTCTTGACGCGATTTGATTGGTTTATGGGCTAAAAAAAGTGGGTTTATTTGTGCTTTGACCTAAACCATGTTCCTCCTAATAATAATAGTAATAATAATTAGTAAAGCTACAATAAAAAAATATATAGAAACAACAACAATAATAATAATAATAATACTTAATAGTAATGATATATATTTAAATAATAATAATAATAATAGTAATTAGTAAAAAAATTATACCAACATAATAATAATAATATTTAACAAAATGGTTATAAAAGAATAGAGCTGAACTGATCTGAACTGAACTTATTGGAGCTGAACTGAACTGAACTTATTGGAGTTGAACTGAACTGAACTGAACTTATTAGAGCTGAACTGAACTGAAAATAAGCTGGGGAGAACAAGCCCTAATTTAAACAAATTTCAAGTAGGAAGACAACACAAAAAGGGACAAATAGTCAAATAGTGAGGTGCTGACCATTAAGAGTTGAAATTGAATAAATCATCAATCTTTAAGAGTTGAAATTAGGGTTTTAATGGATTGAAATTGAATAAATCATCAATCATTATAACTAAATTTTACAAACAAAACGAGCTATCATTTGATCTAAGGTTAAAATATAAGAAAATCAAAAGAAAATCAGCGACCAGCCGACTATGAAGAGTACAAAATTTATTTCAACGTCTAACACTCTAACCTTGATATTTTTCTTACGTTGACGAACTTCTTTGTTTCTTGTTCCCGTTCCTTTTTTTCCATACAAGAAAGATATCCCATCTTTGCTTCGTCTATGGTATACAAAGATTACGACTTGTACACTTGGGCTTATCCGCTTATGTTCTATATTAACTCATTGTTACCTAATACCTAGCAAGGTTTGGTCTACGGGTAAGAAAACAACCTTATAACTTTAACGTTGAGTGTTCGATCTCCACCAACGAGATTTTGAGACAGAGTTTCTCCTTATCATTCCTCCAATCTCAAAGTGTCTTTTGCAATTCTAGACCGTGTTAATTTATGAGAGGTACCGATTTGACAGAGTCATTTATCTTACTATGGCTCAGTGGGGGCCCAAATAAAAATTAACTCATTGTTAAAATTTACCAACACATTATCCCAACTCCTAAGAGTAAGAAATCAAAAAGTTCATCTTTCTAAGTTTAGAGGCTTATACATACTATACTCATTAACTTTTACTAGTTTACGGACTTTATTGTTATTTTTATAAAGTTTTCTTTTACCATTTTTTTTAAAAAAAAGTTGTTTCTTGTAAAAGTTTGTATTTTTAATTTTTTTTCATGTAGATAACACTTTTTTTTTTGGGAAAACGCAAAGTTAAATTTATTAACTAAGGCCCAAATCTGCCAAGGTTAAAACACCTTGTGGAAAATCATTTACATGTACATAACACTTTCACATAATAGATTTCCCTCTAAAATGTTCAACCATATAGGCGATCCTTTGATAGTGAACAAATGCGGTAAAACTATTGTTTAAATGAGGTTTTCTCCTATATACTTTTGGACATGTTTGTCTTTGAATTAATGAAAAACTAAAATATAAATGGTTCTTTACGATCTAAAATTGATGGTTCTCTACTATCTAAATTAAAATTAGTCATATTTTTATATTTTTTCATATAGGGTCTTTACATCTAATTATTTTCAAAACACCCTATGTAAAAACTATTGGTGGATAAAATAAAGCAAAGACATTGGATGCCAATGAGCCAATCACCAACCTTGCAAGATAAAACCAAGCGTCTCATTTGTCAATGGCTAGGTTGGTTGTAAACTTGTAATTATTTTAGTGTTGTTTATCTGTTACTTCTTCTACAAGTGATAAACTGATATCATATGGATATGATTTGAATGGATGTAGTTGACTATTTGTACCCTTCCTTTTCATGAAATCTAATGAAGTATAATCCTTTTCTTTTTATTATTTTTAAAGCAATTTCCACGCATCTCAATAAAATATAATTTATTTTATATTGACCTTAAAACTTACTTCTCTACCATATTTTAGTATATTTTTTCCTATATAAAAATGTTTATTTCTTATATTTTATCTCATATAGCTCGGGCCAATTATCTTATTATATCTCTATCTTTTTATTTGTTTTTGTGCTAGGAAAACGGTAACCTTATTGTAAAATTAAAGGAGTAATAAAATTAAGCGATATTTCAAATTTTGGTAACATATACTTTGTTTTGTCCATTGGATTTCAACCTTCAATGTAGGTAAACTCCAAATTTAACCGGGTTGTAATCCATAAGTAGTTGCCTTTGAAATCAAGGTATCTTTCAAGAAAACATGCTATTAATAACTTCAATCTTGCAAGGTTTGGAGGAACTACTAGCCAATATCACGTGTTGAAAATCATGTATAATAATCTCTCATATGAACTAGTTACAATGTGGTTCAACAAATTAAAAAAACAATAACATATCAATCTTACTGTTCATGTGATAACAAGGTTATTAAATTAAAATATCCAATATTAGTTAGCCTTTGTTCTTTTAGACTGAATTGAACTAAAGTGAAAGGATAAGAGAAAACTTTAGAGTGCGTGTGTTCTCTCTACCTTAAAAAAATAAGTTTCAGGTCTCATAATGTCATATCAGATTAATTAGGTCTAACACAACACTCAAAAATAAGTTCCAATGAAAATTAATCAAGTCTAATACATTCAATTCAAATAAGTTTTAATTATATCATGTGAAAATAATACATCATAATTGAATTAAATAAAACTTATACCTAAAAAAATAAACCGTTATCATTTTACCGTCCCGAAAAAGTAGTAGAAACTTATGTCTAGAAATGGACAAGACTCAAGAATGTTGCTTGTTTGATTAATAACTACTCATAACTTATGAAGTCATGAGTAATAAATGTGTCACAATTACAAGAAAATACATTTTCCTCAAAAGTGTGTGTTAGTACCACAAATAATAAAGTGCTCCATACAAAAGAAAAAACCAACTTGGAATGTCCATCATCATCTGCTTTCAGAGCTTCAATTATGGACTTTAGTGAATTTGCCATGTGAAAACCATTCACCCTCTGTTTCCCTAATTTCATACTCTTCTCTTAATTATTCTAACATATACACATATCTCATTTTCTCTCTCTTCAACTCCACCAATCCACAGCTTTCTCTCTCCTAAAAAACAACCAATACCCACTTCAGCTGAGCTCAAACTAGTATGATTTCATCCCCAAAATCTCTGCTTTAATGGCTTTCATCTTCAATTTTTTCTGGGTTTTTCTCATCTTATTACAAAACCCATATCTTTCTAAAAGCCAAGATCTTTTCTTTAATGGATTCAACCATGGTGGTACTAACTTAACCCTAAATGGAATTGCCATGATTCTCAACAATGGCATCCTTAAGTTAACTAATGATACATCTAGACTTCTGGGTCATGCTTTTTATCCTCCTCCAGTAAGGGTAAAAACCTCAAAAAATGGAACTTGTGTTTCATTTTCCACCATTTTTGCTTTTGCATTAGTGCCACAATTTCAAACACTTGGTGGGCATGGATTTGCCTTCACTTTTGCACCCAGTAAAGAACTTCCTGGTGCTCTTCCTAGCCAATATCTTGGCCTTCTTAATTCATCTGATAATGGGAATCTCACTAATCATATTTTTGCTGTTGAATTTGATGAAGTTCAAGATTTTGCATTTGGAGATATTGATGATAATCATGTGGGTATTAATATTAATAGCATGATTTCAGTTAATTCTACTCCAGCAGGTTATTATGTTGATGGGAATTCAACAGCTCAGTATCTTAATATGAAAAGTGGGGAAACAATCTTATGTTGGATTGATTATGATTCAAATAAACATCAGTTAAATGTTAGTCTTTCTCTCTCTGATAAAAAACCAAGTAGGAGTTTATTGTCTTATGATGTTGATCTTTCTCCTTATGTGAATGAGTTTATGTATGTTGGGTTTTCTGGTTCAACTGGGTTGCTTGCAAGTTCACATTATATAATGGGTTGGAGTTTTAAGATGAATGGTGTAGCAAAACCTCTTGATTTGTCCTCACTTCCTAAACTTCCAAGAGATAAAAAGACTAATTTTGGGTTGATTTTTGGGGTTTCAATTGGATCTGTTTTTGCATTTTTTATAGTTTTGGGAATAGCTGCTTACATTCTATGGTTGTATAAGAATAGGGATGTGATTGAGTCATGGGAACTTGATGTTGGTCCACATAGGTTCCCTTACCAAGAGCTTAAGAAAGCTACAAAGGGTTTTAAGGACAAACAATTGTTAGGGTTTGGTGGATTTGGAAGGGTTTATAAAGGTACTCTTTCAAATTCTAATACTGAGGTTGCTGTTAAGAGAGTATCTCATGAATCAAGGCAGGGGTTGCAGGAATTTGTGGCTGAGATTGCCACTATTGGCAAGCTACGACACCGGAATTTGGTCCAATTACTTGGGTGGTGCAGGCGTAAGGGAGATTTGATCCTTGTGTATGATTATATGCCAAATGGTAGTTTAGATAAGTACTTGTTTAATGAGCCTGTAATGGTGTTAAGATGGGATCAAAGATTCAATATCATTAAAGGGGTTGCTTCTGGTTTGCTGTATTTACATGAAGAGTGGGAGCAAACTGTGATACATAGAGATGTTAAGGCAGGAAATGTGTTACTAGATGCTGACTTTAATGGTAAGTTAGGTGATTTTGGATTGGCCAAGCTTTATGAGCACGGCACTGACCCGGGAACTACCCGGGTAGTGGGAACTCTGGGGTATTTGGCACCTGAGCTAACACGAACAGGAAAGCCTACAACGAGCTCTGATGTGTTCGGCTTTGGTGCATTGTTGTTGGAGTTGGCTTGTGGGAGGAGGCCTATTGAGCCAAAGGCATCACCTGAGGAATTGTTCTTGGTTGATTGGGTTTGGGATAGATGGAAAGAGGGTGCTATACTTGATGTAATGGACCCTAAGTTGAACGGTGATTACAATGAGATTGAGGCGGCAATAGTTCTAAAATTGGGCATCATGTGCTCTGCTGAGACGGCTGATTCCCGACCATCGATGAGGCAGGTGTCGAGGTTTTTGGAAGGGGAAGCTGCATTGCCAGAGGAGATGCTAGTTCCTGGTGGATATAGTGGTAAGAGGAACAGCCAGAGCAGCCGAAAGAAAGGTACTGCTGAATTTGAGGATTTTGTTCATTCATATCCTCAGTCGTCGTATATGGATGTTGAAACTGGTTCTGTTTCTTTGTTACCTTTAACAGGGGGAGATGAAGGTAGATAGCTAGCCTGTGAAAAGAGAGTATCGTCTAACATGATTAATCAGTTACCAAAGTCGTGTTTCGATCCGTTATTGCTGTTTAGGTGACTGGTTCTTATTTTTGTAATGTGAAGTTATTGATTTTTCCATCCTAATTTGCTCAATTTAAAATGTTTGAAGTATAGTTTTGTATCAGTATGCAGATATGGAAGATTAATATCATTAGTTATGTCAATTCTACCTTATATTACAGTTGCAGCACATCAAGAAAAAGTACTACATTACATTCAGTAATTTAATCTACATATTCACACTGACATTCTGCCTTATCTAAAGACTAAAGCAAGAGCTAGAAGCAGCCCTTACATACCCAGGATATACATGTGTTTCCTCGGCCGATAAACCTGTACCGGAGTTTAACAATTGGTTTAAGTATACCCCTGTTGTTATCTATTATGTTCATGTCATACCAATGGCTTCATTCTCTATATTCCAGTAATGCACGCCAGTTCCTGTTGATGTTCTTCTCATGTTGGTAGTGAGCGACCTCAAATGTACTCTCATAGTGTGTACTCATTTTTCTCGAACACAAGAACGAGGGGAAAAAAAAATAGTACACGCATATGTCATCTATATGATCAGAAGACAGACTAACATGTACAAGCATATTTTATCTATATGATCAGAAGACAGACTAGCATTAGGAGAGATGAATTTTCTACTAATAGAAGTTTTGAAGAGAGTCAAAGCTCATTTGCTGTTACTGGCCTTCTATGTTGTCTGCAATGCACTCTGCAAGAGCATCCTCGTCATCCTTTGCTCCACCAAATATTTCATAGTCATCAAAACCTGCAAAAATCGATAGGAGCATGAAGTTAGGAAGCATATAGATGCATAACACTGGTCCACACCCAAACCTGCTTCGTGGATCATGCCAGGGCCATGAATCAAAACTTAAGTCGGGTTGTGAGGCAGGCTGGCACAATTCCACCTCTTTGGCTCATATAGTGCAAGCAAATCAAAAGTTTGGGCCACATTCAAAAGAAAAAGAAATTTAGGTCATGTTCACATTACCATTACCTAGTTCTTCAACTTCATCAACTGAAGAAGGTTTTAAACGCATTTTGCTCGGTGAGGGCAGCTCAATTGCCATCCAGTCAGAACTTCCATGGTCATCCAAACATAATTCTTTTCTAGCTATCCAGTCAGCAACACTAGCATGGTTGTCCAATGATAGTGGGTCCGTATTGTCATCTTCTTTGCTTTTCTGAGCCCTGTGAAATATCTAAGTCAAAATGAATTTTTATTGCCTTCTTCCAAATTCTCAACTAAAATAATAAGACTCACATTTGTCTTAGCCGTAGATTATACTGTGTGAAGACCTGATCGTTGAGTCGTTGATGTTCGAGACTGTTGACAGTGTTGTGCATTTGCTCAAGTGGAATTAGATCTATATTGCAATGTGTCAAACTGCAACATTGACCAAGAATCCGGATAGATAGTCGTGAGAGGTTTGGGCAGGCCCCTCCATATGTAGACCACCATTCAGCTGCATATATTACAGATTAAAAAGAAGATAATACAGGACTAAACAAGAGGCAATTTCAATGGCTCCAAATACCATAAATCTTTTTCTTAAATTTAGCTTCCAACACTTAGGGTCAGGGATAATGGTTAAGGAGTTATTTACCTCTAAGACATGGGTTTAAAGATAGTTATCTTGACCTGTGAATCTAAACACACAGACTGCAGATTCAATATGTTACAAAAGAGTTCAGATGAATGTTTCTGACATTCATCACTTACTGTTTAATGTGACTTGCCACATTAAGCTAACCATATAACATTTGATTGTTAAACAGGGAACAGTCACCTCATCAATACCTCAAATGTCTAAACTTAGAATTACAGATTTACAGGTTCAGATAGCAGACTGCAATACATATAGTTACAGATTTAATGGTTCAGATAAAAATACTATTTTCTTCGTATCTCTAGTAAAGAAGCAAGCTATGTAAACCTATGTCACTCGGACACTTCATTGTACGGCTCAAGTATTGTGTCGGATCCTCAACACTTCGATTTAGGCCAAAATCTTTAAATATTGTTCATATAATAGCCGAGACCAAGACAGGGATAATAAACAATGAATAACCTAAACATCAAAATAGAATACTTACAAGGTAGAAGGTTCTCTCTAGCTCGAATTGCCATCTTCCGTCCGAAATCCCCAGCAGCTGTTTTGTAAGAATTGAGTTCTTTGATAATTTTATCCTGGGTTTTTGTATCGAGAACTAATCTCTCAATGCAATCAAACATTCCCGAGGCAATGGTACCTGGTAAATCTCCATCAATGCTGTAAAAGTACTTTGGATTGAGGTAGAAGCCTGCAGCATGCAGGGGTAATTGCTGATGCCGTTCCCACCTCTGATCGATGATACTCCAATAAGTCAAATACTCTTCACTCTTTCTGAACTCTCTTTTCATGGCCTCTTTGGCTCGGTATAGTCCTGCATATACATAACCCATGGCAGGTTTTTTCTCACTTCTGACAATGCTCAACACTCTCAAAATTGGATCAGTTAGGAGGACAACTAGGTTGCAGGAGGACCAGAAAGAGTGGTCGCTGACGAAATCCAATATAGCCAATGCCCCATCCTTTTTAGAATAATATGAATCCACCCACTCCTGTGATGTAACTAAAGCTTGCAAATTGTGTTTCAGGTCGATCATTCGTTTTACAGTTCTAAAACTGGTGACAGAAGGACTAAGATCAGGCACCACTAAATCCACACCAAAGGTATACCTCCGCATCATGTTTAGGACAACACTATGATTATAGATAAACCTCGTGATCGACTTACATTGTTCTAGTACAGCATTTATCCATTCGAATTTCCCCATGTCCTCAAGCATCAGAATTATTGAATTAGCTGCACAAGGAGCCCAATACAAGGTAGGGTAAGTGTCAGAAAGCCTTTTACCTATAGCAGCATAACCTTCCTCATTGGGTGTAATCACTTGCAATATATTTTTAGGTCCAACTTCTTCCACCACCTCCTTGATTAATTCAAACATAGATTCAGCAGAATCTATAATGTTGGTCACATCTATTGATTTCAAGAACATTGTGCCTTCAGGACAATACACTAGAAAGTTGATGACTGTCATTTCCTTTTCCTTCCCTATGTTAGTTTCCTCCACCAAAACAGAACAGCCCGTGCGCCCCCATGCCCTTGCACAATAGTCCATATCAGCCTTCACATCATTAACTGCACTCTTCAGAATCCAACCTTGAAGATCATGATGTGAGGGTCCCACAACTCCGGTCCCATCCAAAGCAATGGCATCAAGCATCGGCTGAAAATAGACCGAATTTACAGCATCCAACGGAACCCCGATATCATATAAGAAACGCCCTATTGCTAAATGAACTTGAGAGTTCACCTTCTTCGATGAGACCTCCATCTCATTCGCAACATGACTATCACTAACAGGAACTAAAGCACCATTACCAACCATGGAAAGCAAGGCTTGTTTAGGAGGCCTTCCCCGTTTCCTCTTCCCCGGGACTCTAATACTCATCCCTTCCTCTCGAGGAGCCATCATCGTCGAGTTAGGCTCAAGAGCATTAGAATTCGCGATCAAATGAATCTCAGTGCTAGCACCACCACACTCATTAGCGAAACCATCAACGTCATCATTAGAGGGTGCCTTAATGCTAGCCATAGTGATCTCATCAACCGTCTTCTGCTTCCTCTTCTTCTTCACCACCACACCTTTTAGGCTTTGTTGCATTGCCTCTCGGACATCAGATGGAACCCGGTGGCAAGTGGATGCATTACCCTTTTGACAAGCTAAGTGCTCTTTAATCCTATGAATACCACCACCCCTAAAAACTTTTGCACAATATATACACTTAAGCTGAACTCTATCCCCATCCTTAAACATTTCACAATGTTTCCAAGCTGGGTCATGTTTTTGTGAGCTAATGGGCACTGGCTCAAACCCAAATGCCATTTCTTGCATCAGCTTTAACCTTGAGGGGGTAAATTACATCAACTGGGTAATGGGTATTTCATCAGAATTTCATAAAAAGTATGAAACTTTAATTTCAATTTCATTTTCAACATCATCACATAGATAATCAAATCATCATTACCAACAAAGTATACAACTTCATCAAAAAAATTCATAAAATTGTGCAGAAAATGAAATAAAAATGAGAGCTTTATCATAAAAGAAGCATTATGATTATAGAAACACAAAATTATTAAGAAAAATTGAGAGCTCAAACAACAAACTCAGGAAATTTTTCAAAAATAACAACAAAAAAAGTAATCATACCAAAATTAATAAAGTAAGAACAATAAAAAATAGAACTAATACAAAAAAAATAATTAAACTTACTTGATATTATGAGAGCAAAAATTCGATGATAGAGAAAGAATCATGAGAAGAAAAAGGGGGTCGAGGGTTTCGGCTTGGTCTGGATTTTACCAAAGAAGATAAGAACCGGATGAACCGGTTAACCATTAATATAAAACGCAGCGTTTTGGCTCTATTATAGAGTAAATATGAAACCGGCTTATCCGGTTCCTAAAGTCAATAACACGAGATTTACCCAGTGAACCGGTTTCAGCTAAAAAAACAGATTACCCAAATTTTAGTTCGGGTCGGGTTACCGGTTCAACCGGATAACAGCCATTAATAAGTATACATCCTTAATTTTTCTGGGTTAGAATAAACCGCCGATTTATTTTTCTGGGTAATTATCATTCCATTGATATATTTAGCATTACAAAAGTTTCAAAACAATCATTTCCCACATTGTTGAAATGAGCATGAATTTCCGGTCAAAAAAAAAATGGGTATGTAAGTTGAAGTTTTTTCCATTTACACAGTTAAAGATTGAAGCTTTATTTTATGTTATTGTTTTAATTTGTTTTTGCAAGGAGCTTATATGAACTTGATTGGATTTTAGTAAGTTGATTTTTTTTTTTTCATGGGATGTTAGTAGTGATTTATATGATGTAATTTTTAGTGGGCTCGTATGAAAATGTGGTCTTTTTGATGTTAGTTGAATAATTATTGTGAATTTATGATATGATAGTATTTTTGAGGTATGCATAGTAGGTGTTCGATGTATTGCCTCAATGAAATTTCAAGTTAGAGTATAACATGTAATGTTGGACTCTTTTTTTCTGAACTTTTTTCTTCCTTTTTTTTTGCTTTTAAGGTATGTTTTTTAGTGTTTATACAACTATATAGTATTATAGTATTGGTTCAATCACTCCTGTAGTGTAGCAGGAGGCTCTTAAATAGACAATCATAACTGGAACTAAGTGAGAATGTGTGCCTTTCATTTTGTTGTTTTACCTATGTTATGTTTATTTGAGGCATGATAATATTCTAGTAAAGGGCTTTACTGAATTTCTATTGATTGGTATTGAGTTTGGTCTTTGATCTTGCAGGCAAGATGAATGAACAAAAATGAACTTGTAAAAGCGAAAAAAAGGAGATGAGGCACGGATTTGTAGCTTACAAATATGTGCAGGACTTCCTACATGTATGTGGTCCAAAGTATGTCATTGGAACCAGGCAAAATGCTCCTCTGCATTTGAATGCTGTACTTCGATATTGCTCAGAGCCGTTGTGTGAAGGAAACATACCTCTAGGATGGTATAATGAGGTTTTTCCGAGATTGACTAAGTTAACCAATTTGCTGAAGAATGTTGATTTGGTTGATGGTAGATTAGTGGATGTCACTGACAATTCGATTGTTAGAGATGAACGTCTTCTTCATAGGATGCACCATTTCAAGGCACTTATGAGATTGTTTCTTGGGCATCCATCAGTACAGGAAGAACTCGGGCAGAATTTGAATTCGAGTGCTGCAGTTTCAGGAAGAAAATGCACTCCCCCTGTTTGCTTTACCAAACCAATTGAGAGGGAAGGTATGATTGTCAATAACCTCACCACAGTGTGCAACTTTCTGAACGTCTCAGCTCAACAAAGGAAGACAGTCCGATTTACCATATGCCCACAAGTCACTCAGCACCGGATATTTACAGGTGCGCTTGAAGAAATACTCAAGGGATTGAGAACCGAGATGGAGTTATTGGATTCTCATACTCCTAGCAAAAAGACGTTCATGGGTCAGCAGATTGTTTCTACTTGCTTAAAGTTCTTAGCTGAGACAGCTAGTCGCCAAGATGAGAATGCTTCTTCATGGATGAGGCCTAAACCGTCAAAATTAAATACATCTTCATCATCCCGGAAATGGGAAGAGATTCTTGAAATGTTCAATGACCTCATCAATTGTCTAAGAGGAGATGAAGGTTTATCATTCCATGTGTCAAGACTCGAGGTGATGAAAGAAGGTCTAACTCAGATTAAGGATGTGCTAATTGATAGAGACATTGGATACAAGGAGGTACAACTTCATGAAAGCTTAGTTCAGAAGAAACTAGTGAAGACATTGGGTCACTCATCGCGATGCTTGTTTACACTTCTAAGATATTATCTTCATGAGAGTCTTCGAGACATGGAAGTGGAGGTGTCCGGCGGGTTGTATGAGATTGGTGAGAAAGATAAGTTATGTTTGTCCATGGGGAAAATATTGACATCAGTGGAAGAAAAAATGGTTTGGAGTGGGATTAAGCAATTAGATCGCGCTCTTGGAATGTTCGAGTTTGTATGGGAAACTGCTGGGATGAAGAGGAAACTAGAGTTGCAAGGGCATTTGTGGTGTATAGGGGCTGAAAGCAGGACAATTACCTATAGGGGGAATTTGTTCTTCCTCCATGGAGTTGGTTTATAAATCAATGGTGCATAGTGTAACTCATGTCAATAGTTTGAGCAATTTTTTGCCTGCTTGAATGGTGTTTTCTTTAATGATGAAATCTTTGTGAGAAGAGTGTATGAAGACAACAGTTACTTTTGTTTTTACAGGATTAACTTCTGTGATTGACATGAGGATTATAAGATGACATTTCTTGAGAAATAGGGTGACATTTTCCATCTATCATACTCTAGAATTCACCCTTGCTGAAAAGAGTAAGTTTTTAAGAAAAAAGTGATTCTATAGTTCTCAACAGAGCATGAAAATGTCCCTTTTTACCTCTTTCTTTACCTTGATTTACGATGTCATAGTTTATATTGCAAGAACGTGTTGATCTCTTTTAACTCTCAAATTTAAACCTAATCGGAAGTCGAAATAATGAACCAATGGAACCTTAGAGACTTTTTACATTGCCCACTTTTATGTCATAAACAAAGTTTATAGTCTCTTCTCAAAGAATTTGGTAACGTTATCTAATATTTAAGTCCATAAAACGTCTAATAATCCACTTTTTTTTAATAACATATCCCATTCTCATAAGATCACATAGAAAAATAATGATTTTTTAGGACATAATTTTCGACGCGGTGTTACAAGAAGCACAACCTTGCTTATTTTTTTTTATAGGACCTTGCTTAATATTGAAAATTGACATACAAATTAATTATGCAAATTAAATTAGGAAAAGAAATAAGAGGTTAGAGGGGATAGAGGGACAAAGTGATGGAAAAAAAAAACCGTTACCCACTTTTCACAAACCGTTTTTGGCCTGTTTTTTTTTATTAACTCTCTCTTTCTCCATTTTTTAAAACATTCAAACTTGGGCATGAAAACTCATAAAATGATGGCACTTCCCCTGCATCTCCTAATCTTCTCCCTCCTTTTCTTTATCACAGGTTCCTCTCTTCCATAGTTAGTGAGTTCCTTATTAATATAGTACTTGAGTTTTATTAACTTCTCTTTTTTTGGTTGACAGATGCAGTTCAACTGATTATAGCCAATAACTGCAACAGCACTATCTGGCCAGGAATACTAGCAACTACCGGGCACAACACTCCTTTTGGTGGCGGCTTCAGCTTGCGTTCCGGCCATCGAGAACTCCTCCGAGTCTCCCAAAACTGGTCAGGAAGAGTATGGGCAAGGCAAGGTTGCAACTTTGATCCAAACACTGGCATTGGAATGTGTCAATCAGGAGACTGTAGTGGCCGTCTTCAATGTAAAGGCATTGGTGGGAAACCGCCTGTTACTGTGGTGGAAATGACATTCGGTACTCCTGCATCCACCCTTCATTTCTACGACGTTAGCATTGTTGATGGGTTCAATGTCCCTGTATCAATGATCCCAATTGTTGGAAGGGCGGAGAGACAAAGTTGTGGTGTGGCGGAATGTGAGGTAGACTTGAATGTTTGTTGTCCTTCAGCATTGGTGGTTAAGACACAAGGGAAGGTTGTGGGGTGTAAGAGTCCTTGTTTAGCCACTGGTTTTCCTAGGTATTGTTGTACCGGAGAGTTTTCTGAGGCCGAAAAGTGTCAGCCAACGGTGTTTGGGAGGTTGTTTAAGGCGGTTTGTCCGAGGGCTTATAGTCATCCCTTTGATGAGAAAACAGGGCTTAAGACTTGCAAGGCTCCCAAGTATCTTATTAGCTTTTGTCCCCCTACTTGATTTTTCAGAACCTGTGCATTCTAGCAGAAGACTTGAAGTTTTCTATTTGGTGTAGGATGATTATGTAATGTATTGGTTTTGAGTATCTCATTAGATTTGTGCTTCTTGTTCATTTTACTAGTTGAATCAATTATTGTTTCTAGATGGACTTAACCGGCGCGTTGTGCCAAAAAAAGCGAAATCCCGTGCCTTCCTGCTTGGTTTTTGAATCTCTCCAGCTTGTTTAATTATATTCTAATGTGTGATGCAGTAAGCTATCTCTGTTTGATTTTAATAGGAACACTACTCTCTGCAATCATTATATTCATTCATATACGAAAAATGACAACTTTATTAACAGTTAATTGGAGATATCATTTTCTTGCACGAAATAGGAGATTTACAACCACAAAGCCCTTTAATAACAACTAACAAGGCCAAAAGGAAAACTAGAACACCATCACTCAATACCAAGCAAACATTCTAAACAAGCAGCTTTCCCTGCATTTTATTCTCACCCTTACAAGTTACAAGCAACATCAAACATTATATCTATAAATAACAATTCCCATGTAGTATGAACTTCAGTAAACCTCCTCTTGTTCCTCTGCAACCAAAGGCTGTAAATGGTTTTCGAGAACATCATACCATGTTCTTCTTAGCATTGGCTAGTTTAATTTCGACATCCAAACTATATACAGGTCTTGGGCAATGTGAATACGCCAGGATAGCAGTCCAAAGTTGAGAGCTATTACCATACTGAAAAAAAAAAGATGGGAAAGGCTTTCATTTTCATTCCTGCACAACAAACACACGGTCACAGGTGATCTGCCATTGAAGAAGGCTGTCCACTGTAAGCAGCCTTTCATAAACCAGGTGCCACAGGTTGAAGAAGTAGCGCCATTAAACACCCAGCATATCAACCTCTCCACATTTCTCAACCAAACGATAGCAGCTTATTATATTTCGGCTGATTCAAGCACAGTTAGTAACTCTGCAGCTTCCAATATCTTCATGCTTGATATAGTATCTCTGAAGCCATCTTACCCAGAGCCTGTCTTATTAAGTAGCAAGAGCCCATAAGAGCTTAAAATAGCAGCCAAATTCCAATCAGAAAAAGAATATATTAGGTTCCACCCCCCCCCCCCCCTCCCCCCTCGTTATCAAGGGAGACAAATGATTTCACAAGAAACCAAAAGATGGCCACAATTGATGGTCTCACAATAACGATACCTGGTAAACATCTCATACAGAAAAAAGGAGTGAGGCTAAATAGGGAACATGTGAAAGGGGGGAAATTTGGTAAAATCACTTGAAGTGAGCCCTAATCTAATACCTCTGTCTTTTTCATGTCCTACATATAGCTTTCTTCTAGCAAGTACGTAAATTCCAAGTTCTGTCAGCCAGAAAATGGAGCCCTGCAAAGCTAACATCTCTTGATTCTTGAAGCACAAAATGTTTCGAAAACTGACCTGAGAGGAAAGATCTCCGCTACCAGCAGAAGCCATTCTGACAGAAAAAGAGCTTTCTCGAATCATCTGACTCACAAGCTCCTAGTATTTCATTAGAATAGCCACTACTTTTTCAACAGAAAAGTGCTATGAACTGAAATAGCTTGGACAGAATTTAAGAAACTGATTATAGATAAAGATGATTCTTGATTAATAATTTCTAGAACTGTAAAACAAGGTGATAGCTAAAGCTTTCGAGAGGCTTGTTCTCTCCCAATAAACTCTAAAAAGCTCACCAAAACTCTCATCAATTTTCAGCATGCTTTTTCTCACCCTAATATTCTGTATTTTATAGGTTTTCTTCTCTCCGTAACTCTCTATCTTATTCCTCAAGCTAACCTGTAACTCAGTAATAATGTACCAACAATAGTAACCCCTCTCCCTTAGGCTGGTTCATTGCAAAAAAAATCAAATATGTCAATATGGCACAAAGCATGAAAAGTATTGCAAAATCTCCATTTAAAAAGACGATATGTTTAAATGGCTGCAGAAAACTTGTTATAAACCCCAAAAGTGAGTGCATTACATATTCTTCTCATATGTTGTCACACCCATGCAATCTGACCGTTCAATATAATAGTATTCAAGTGGTAAAGACAGGAAAAAAAGTGACAGAGATTTTGGAAGAGATATTGGAGAATGTCATGGTCATGTATAGCACTCTTTAATCTCATTAAGATAGAGAATACACAAATCATTCCAGGTAGCAATATAATCAATGACAAAACATGTTTATAAATGGATTATGCAGAACTTATACTATAGGGAAAAGATTTCAGATATAAATTACCTTAGAATACAAGGAGGTGGGGCTGAAAGCTAAATAAGCATGAAATATCTATCCATAGAGCAGATTTTCAAAAAAGACAAAGATAAAAAGACCATTAATAGACCAATAGTATAACCGCAGTATACCACAACTAGTCGAGTCCAAGTAACATAGGATTCAGACACAGGAAAAAAAAGGCTCAACTTAGGAGACCCTTGTGTTCCGCCGCCAGGACAGTCTATTTATGCTTTCTTCTTTCTTCTCGTCGGAGCTATTGCACAAAGACTAGCCATGTTAAAAACGAAGAAGGGAGTACGAGCACACTTGGAAGGAAATACAACGGGGAGTTGTACACTGCATCTAGGAAAGATGAATCCCTTCTGAAAAGGAACACACACAAGCTAAAACTCTTCAAATAAACTTGAGCTGTAATCAACATGTAATATAAAGGTTTCTGAATCAAATTCTTCTTGTCAGTGATGCATAATGTGCCATCAGCCATCACAAAATCAACTGCCGTATTCCTTTCTTCATTGTCCACTTAAATGGTGCAAGTGATAGTCGAGCATACTATGATCTACTTCCAAAAATCTAACTAGCTATTAACGAGTTCTTAACAAAACTAAAGCACCTTAGTTAGCTTTCGAACACCAAAACTGATAAGTAAACAGATAAGAAAAACAGCAGAAAAGAGCCATGTCGAATAAGTTTCCTTAAATTCAAAAAAGGAACAGTAATACATAATGTGTGGTCATATTAACTCCAAGTGACTTATTGGATAGTTTATGATAATCTGAAAGGATTAAAAACCAAATACTACAATTTAATCCTGCAACTCATCAAAAGAAAGAAAAAGAAGGGTTGAACAAAACAATCAACCTCGTTGTCGATTCCAGAACATGCTGTACGCCCCAGATTCAAGCCCACAGTATCCAGGAGGTGCAGAAGTAGCCACAGGCAACCCCAAATGTCCAAACCCATACGCTCCAGGAGGCGGCGCCACCATTGGCATTGGCATCAATGGCAATGAACCGCAATGCTGCTGCTGCTGTGGCGGTTGCTGTGGTGGCTGAGGATGCTGCATTGCCATGGACCCGAACCCATCACACTCGAAAAGCGGTGAGTCCCGTCTCGACCCTGAGTGACTGTCACTAGACAACCCTTCCATTCTCTTCAAATAAAGCCTATACTTCTGCAAATGACTAGCAACATTTTCTCTTGTCAAACCCTCAACATTCATCATCTCCATAATTGTCTTAGGAACAGCTTTATCAATCCCCAAATGCTCAATCACATCAACAAATCTCTTATGAAGTTGTGGGGTCCAAACCAATCTAGGCCTTTTAACTGTCCTATTTACCCCATTATCATCACCATTTTCATCTTTAGACCCAGAATTCACCTCATCAGTCACAAAACATTCACCCCTTTTCAACTTATTAGATATATCCAAATCATTTCTACCAGGAAACAACCTCAAACTCAAAGATTCCAAGTTCTCTTCACTTGGGCATATCGTCGAACAGTTCTCGTGCGTTGCCTGATTAAGATCAAATTCAACACGCGAACTTTCTGGGTTGATCCCAAATGCTAAAGCTAATTCTGGGGAGATCAAAGATTGTGATAATGGAGTTAGATCTTCAGGTAAAGGTAAACCCGTTTCCCATCCTTGCAATCTTAACTCAGATTGATCTTCCATTATCTTCTCTTTTACCCTTCAAATTTGCCAAATTTCACTGTTAATTTTTCTGGGTTTATGAATTGAAACACACAAAAAGGGTAAAAATTGCAACTTTTCAAAATTTTAAGATTTAGAATTCAATCAAAGTTTAAAAAAAAGACCGAAATTTTAGATTAAGAACAAGAGAGTGTAAGATAAGATGATAAAACAAGGTGGCTTTTTTTACGGGGGTTTTTTTTTTGATTTTTTTTTTTTTCTAATTTAAGGAGAATGAAGAGAGAGAAAGAATGGAGTGAAGAGAGAGAAAGAAGACAATGATGAGATACAGCTTTAGAGTTTGGATAGAGACCTCACGTGGAAGATTGCTACCTTAAATTTTCTTGTCAGATAAGTACTACAGTATTATCACCCTCTTTTTTTTCTTTTTTTTTTCTTGGTTTTGGTTTTTGAATCATAAAAGAAATGATTAGTAGTACTATGGCACCCTAAATTAATGTTATGTTTCATTAGTTTAATGAAGAGTTATAAAAATTGAACTTGATATAATTAACTAGAACTTATATTTGTTGAGTTACTTAACTAAATTTTTTTTTTATTTTTTTTTTTTTTTTTGACAAAGGTGGAAAGACAAAAGCAAAGGACTAAGGAATATCAGAATAATTTGTGGTGAATTGCGAACAAGTTCGGGCACATAGTTGAGCCATATCATGGGCATCCTGAACTTGTTGGCGATTCACCTTTAAAATAAAACACCAGGGGAAAACTGTTGCAATCTCCTTGATTGCATTGATAGTCCAAAAGATCGTTGATGGTATAGCCAAGGGAGATTGTAATGCTGTTATTAAGTTGGAGCAATCCGTTAAGAAGGTAGTGTAGGTGAACTAAATTTAATTTTGTTGAATTTATTTTGTTTAGACTTATATGATTAACTTAATTTGATGAATTGGATTTATTGTTACTGAATCGAACTTGAATTTATTGATTTTTTTTATTTAAGGTGAAATAAACAGGGCTCTGGTCTTCTATTGAAATCTAATCGTATTTTTATGTTATGTTTTAATATTAAAAAAGGTATTATCACATATTTCAGTGAGATCTTGTCAAAAATATCAACGGCAATTTTTCATAAAGCTAATTTCATAGTTATTGCTAACATAATTATATACTACTATATATTAAACAAGTTGATGATAATAAGGTCTATTTATCTAATTAGATCTAATTTGATCCTAGCAATAATAAGTAACAATAATTTTCTAAAATGAGGTGGAGAGAACATAGTTAAATGCTAATATTACTCTCTTTGTATTATGATAAGTTCTCATGTAAATCCCTTTCAAAATGAATAAGGGGAAAAAAGAGAGTAATATTATGTTTGAGATCTCGTTAAATTTAGCTTAATATACACATTCAAACTATGAGCTTTTAAATTTTATTGATACATAATAAAAGATATCAAACTTTTAAAAAATATTTTTGGAAATTATGCAAAAAGAAAATCTAGATTTTATTTAAGATGGGTATCATGAAAAGAATATCGAAAGTCAACTATTGGAGTCCATATGTTGCTTTCACCTATGAGACGATAGTGAGTAAGAAAACAAATAGCTAGAGGGCAAATATAATGGTTATTAGCACCTACGAGTACAAAGTATCCGCCATTGTGGTCCTGTTTTTCAGACTTATTTCAATTCATTTTTTCTATGTAATTCAATTTCTTTCATTTTAGTTCATTTTAATTCAGTTTTTGTGAGTCCAAAAAACAGAACATGAATTAACATTTTGGAGATTACTATTTTTCAACTTTACATAAGCTAATAGGAGTGGATAAAATCATTTTCAAGTGATGTATTATTAAAAATATCAAAGTATAGTAATTACGATATGTATGATAACATATTTCAAAACAATCTTTCGATAACAATACGTCGAAAGTTACAAAACCTTGACTTTTGACTTCTCAATTGAGATAGACAATAAAGAATAGAAAGATTTATAAAAGTATCAACAATCAAGACATCAAGTTAACCTTGATTATTGACATAACTTTTTTCGTTTTAAATGAAACACTCCTAATCTATACTAATATGTTAAAAGGCATTCCTATACAAAGGAATTATGACATGTGATGCTATCTCTGAGACTTGAGAGTGTTACTTTATGTACTCTACCATATAATAAAAAAATTAGAAAATGCATAATACAATATTTGATTTCATGACTTCAAAATTATATACTAGTTAACCACCAAATCAAGTTATGTTAGGTATTATAATTTTAACGTAAAATATTACAAAAAAAATAGAAATAATAATTACTCGGCACATAACCCCAAGCCTTACAACTAGTTATTTTACTAATACGTGGTCCCAGCTTTCTCTCTCTACCCTTCTTGGTATATATGTACTTTCTCTATATTTATTGAAGAGAGCATTGGCTTCAAAAGTTTGTAATGCATCAAATTGTACGATGTAACTAGTTATTGGAGAAACCATTAGCAACTCCTAAATTTCGTAAATCTCCTACGAAAATTACTAAAATGGAGATATCACTTCTTTGAAACCAATTAACCTTTCAAGTTACAAAATATTCTCTTGAAACTTGTAGATGTCATAAACCACACATTATTTCCGCACAAAACCAATATTCATGAGACATCATACATTTCCTTTTGCATTTTAGATATGCTCAATCATCAAAACAATAAAATAAAATAAAATAAAATAAAATTTTGCTCACATTCAATTGTACATATTTCACCATTAAAATCTTATGTATGTAGTAATAAAAAAAATTGAAATTGATTATTTTTGAAAATAACTAATACAAAGCAAAACATGATACCATGTCAAGTTATCTTTTTGGATAGTAAGAATTTGTTCTGTTCAACTTATTTTGTCTTATCTTATCTTAAGATCTTATTTGATCTTATCTTATCTTATCTTTTTCTGAAATGAGTGAAGATAAGTTCACAGGACATTTATCTAATCTTATAATTGTTCGATCTTATCCGATCTTATATAAGTTAAAATAAGTTGAACAGAACCGACCATGAATCACATTTTATTTAATACTAGAGCATAAAGCAGCAATCGCATAAATAAAACATCCATAATATAATACAAAGAAGAAGAAAAAACAACAATAAACAGCAAAATAAGATGAGATGATATAAGAAAATTGTTCTTTAAAGAAGAAATTATCCATCCGATACACGTAAAAGGGAAAACTTATAGCCTCAACTCTAACATAAAGGCTCTCTTCTCTCTTTTTTTTTTTCTGCAGCTAGCAACATTCTTCTGTACAGTCACAAGTCACAAATTTACTACCTCCCAGAGCTTTCTCTATACACCCTCCAAACTTGTACAGTAAATTTTAAGTTTTCTCAGCAAGGGAGGCAGGGCATCTGGTATCTTGTACCATTTGAGCCTCAAACTAACCTGTTTTTTTCTAGGTATATATCCTCCAAAAACCAAAAAGGGGAAGAAAAAAAACACTACAATTTACAGGTTTACAAGTACAACCAACAAACTTTTATTTTTTGATTCAGCTCTCAGTCCAACCTAAATAAAATAGACAAGAGCTACAGCAGGCTAAAACAAAACAAAGGGTAGAGAGCCGCATTCAAACTAGCCTCGGTTAGCTGTACAACACCTTTCTCTTCTATGCCATCGCCGGAGCAGGGTAGGGAGTCTGCAAACTGATTCTCCTCTCTGCGTAAGAAGATTCAAACTTGTGTAAGAAACTTTACACTTAACAAGGTAATTGTTCAATTATTTCATTTTTAATATGGTGAGGAAAAGGACCCGACTGGACCAACAACTCGCGCTGGTCAGCCAAATTCAGTTTATGAGGTCAAGCTCCTTGAGAGTTTGATGAAAAAACCCCACCCCAAAAGAACGAGGTTCGACCCATGAGTCCATGACATGAGTCATGAGGAGCATCCCTAGTAGGTAGTTCAAGTACTACTTGTAATTAGTTCAAATTATAGCAGCATATATCTGCATACAAGTTGTGTAAGGTATAGCCAATAACTTGTTTAAAAAAATCATTTAAATGTACCCCCTTGATTTGCATGAGGATTAACATCGGCCACCACAACTTAACTCAAAAAAAAAAAAAAAAATCAATGCAAAATCATGAGCACGTTTAGGAGATTATAAGGTAGAGCTATTAAATGCACTAGCAAACAATCAAAGGGAGTAAATGAGTGATAAAACTTTAGATGTCATAGAGGGGAATAAAACATATTTACCTCCAGCTGCAACAAGTTTCTCTACACGGGCAACGATATGCTTCCCATATGTATACTTCTTCAGTGCATTCAGATGATTCTTTATTCGTGAGAGGATCACTTCGAGTTGCTGGTCATCACAAGTTTCCAGCACTTTCTGTACAACATAGTTTGCAAATTGATCCTTCATCATCACCTGAATAACAGAAGCCAGCAAATGTGTTAGGTTTGGAACTCTGATACCTTTATTAGCACGAAAAAAATGAATTCAATGCACAAGCTAAAAGGGAAATGTAGGGGAAAAGATGGAAACCCTTCAAACTAATTATTATATATCGGCAAGTAAAATAAACTGGAAAAGGCCAGAAAACATCAGCTCAGACCAAAATTTTCAATTGTATTTACTTCCTAACCAAGACTCCGATAGTTAAATTGCTCCTTATAGTTCCAATATGCAGTTATGCTGATTGCCATGACATTTTACGCATTTATCAGACCAAACCAGTCCCACAGAGGCACAGATACAGTGAAACGAATAAAGGTCGAGATACAATGATGTAAGTGGCAATGATTGTGGCATATGCTCCTATGAACAGCTGGATGGTCCAACCTCCACGTTTTCTTAACGTGTCCATGGGATTCAACTAAATCTTCAAGCTCCATATCCTTTGGCCTATTACAATCTTATCCCAAAGCCCCAAACCCTGCTGAACCTATAGTATTAAATAATTAGCCGTAGGCAGTAACAGACAGCATTCACATATCCTATGGAGTTGAATAGAAACAATCAGACCCTTTTGGCCGGCCACTTTCTGTGTACATATTCTATGGAACTGGACAGGAACAATCAGTTCCTCCCTATTTCACAAATTCATCATTTTGGTGAACTCCAGAGGCAGGTTCTCCAGTTCAGTCAACACACCAAATCTGCCACTTGTATATCCTTTAGTTGTTCCTCTATTCGTTAACCAGGAGGCTAAATGGAACCACGCCAGGTTCGGAAACGGTACCATCGGAAAAACGTTTTACATTCAAACTTTGTGTCTGAAGGTCTAATGCTTGTTAAATGTTAATAAAGCTTGTTCAGGCTTAGATCTCAAAAATGAAGACTATGCCTGTCAAAATCTATTTCTAACCAGGAAACTCCACCTGACTTACAAACTAATACTCGCTAAATAAAATGACATGCTAACACCCTTGTATGCCATATACTTCTCTGATACAACATGCTAAAACAAGAAAACACCAACAAAAATATTGTGGAGCAGAAGCAATAGAATTTGGTGTGCGAAAGAAAGAAGGCCAAGAGTTCAAGGTCGTGTTCTATAGAATTTAATTTAGCTTATTTCAAATAAGATAAGTTCAGATGAGTTCCAAAACGTTAGGATAAGCTCGAATACATTCAATTGACAGCTACAATATATTTATGCAAGTTAGGTTTAAAAATTAAACACACCCTAATAATATTAAATTTCCAAATCAGCAACCCTCTGAGCCCCACTTTTTCCCTCTTTTTGGGATTGGGGAGATCCGTCCCACATGGAAAGTATTTTTATTGTGGCCTAACAATCAGCGAATTGTGATTTGAAACACAGCCAGAAGACTGCAATACAGTTACAAGGGTCATGGACCTGCTTCTGGATTGTCTTCAATCATATAGTATAAATCCTATGCCGTAAACAGACTGTAAGTCTATCAGAGTAGGATATGAATGAATGAAAGCACCTTCAGAATAATAGCAAGAATGGACACTCAACACAAAAGAAGATATCAAAGGAGGACTTCAAATAGTAAACGCTCTCCTAGTAGGAATAAATTTCAGGACTAGAATCCTCAACCTGATGGTTGTATCAGTTCATCTCTCATCTTTTGCACCAAATCCAACCCACAAAGTATTATCATTTATAGTTACTGTTCTACAGTAAAAAGCTGGGATGTAATCATAATCAAGACTCATTGCCAACAGATTCTTGCAGATGTAAACCCCCCCCCCCCCCGGTGACAAGCAGCAGCCTCCCCAAGAGGACAGTAGAAGAACCTAATGCACAACAAGCTACTTAGACAAAGTAACATTTGATGGTAATTGTTAACTAGGCAATCTTGAAATGGAGAAATAACCAACAATCTTGGCACTTAAAATAGAGGGACACATAAATGTATACTGAAGTAAGAGGACAGTAGAAGAACCTGAAGCGGCTCATTATCATCTGTCGATCCAAGCATTTCATTCACCATATTACGACGCTCTGTTGTATCCCCAAATGCTAGACATTTCTCGATAACATTTGAAGCAAACTTCTGCTGACTCATTTGAACTATTTTCCCGGTCAACTTGCTTATTATAGCAGTTCGTTCATGGGGCTTTCCGTGCTCCAGGACATGCTGTAATTACTTAAAAGGTCAGAGTAGTATTATAATATAAATGCCTATCAAAAGTCAAAACTATGCACACAAAACCAATCAATGTTTGGAAAGTCCAAAAGATAAAAACAATTACGTCATCCAAAAAGCTGTCAACAGTGTCTCTACCAAAAGAAATGATAGACTGAATCGCAAAGCAAACCCGTCTCTCTACCATTTATGAGGGTTATACCTTAAGAACAATAAAACGCTTAGCAGTTTTTAGTCATGTCTCCTTATAGAGAAATTTCACCTCTCGTCCCCAACCCGCCTCCCACCGGAAAAAAAAGGCACAAGACAACCTAACTATTAGTTGAGTTTGTTTTCGAAATAGTGGTACATGTGTGTTTATCTGCATACTAATATGCACATGAGAAGAGGACTGTGCATGTATGAATGTATTATCATAATCTCAAACACCAAAGACATCTTCAACTTAAACATATCCAGAGAAAACACAGGCAAAATATCACAAAATTCACACTGTAAATTATGGCTAGTGGTGAATCAAATTTTATAAAGATAGTTGCTCTTACTCCTAACTTAAAGAGGATTACTTTAAAGAAAACCAGTATAGAGGATTAATACACCCATTATAAGATGATTCCATTAATTCTTTTGCCATATTCAATATTACTGGGCAGAGGCTAACCATTAATCGCTAATAAGCCTACACATCCAGGCTCCACTGTTAGTGAATACAAATTCCAAAACACTCGGAATAGTGATGTAAATGAGCCACCACTGATAAGCCTTGCAATAATTTAAGCAGAAAGATTGGTTTTATTCACCACAAAAAGAAAGGATGATTCATGACAAACCTGGACAACATAATTTCCATACTGGTCCTGAGCCAACATGCAAACAGACTGCATAATCTCATCCATCACTAAACGCTGGGTTTTTGCGTCATTGCAGTGTTCCAGAACTCTCTGTCAAGCAATATAACCAATTACGATTCATGTCCATCTCCTACTAATATCTGATTAACAGCTACAAACATTTTAATCAAAAAATGTTCAGAAAACTAGTAGTATTGTTCAACCTGGATAACACGACACCCATATGGATGAGTTGACAATGTCACAACTTGATCATAGAAAGTTGATATGATGAACTGGATAGCATCTTCAGGAATGCACTCAATGCACTTTTGGATGACATGATTTCCATTTTGGTCACGTACACAGCGCATGATGTGGCCATCTAGTTCCACAACCATCTTCTTCTGCTGGTCTAAATCAACAACTTCAATAGCCTGTTAAGCAAGAAGAAAGGGATCAAGTCGGGAACTCATAGATGGATGTGCAAATCTTGATGATCAAAATTTTCCCACGTTTTAGTAATCACCTAAGACAGTCATGGTGGAAATTCTTTGTAGACTTATACTTCTTCAGTTATATTATTATTTCCAACATCACCCCTTGGCACATTATTTAAGAAAGCCATATGAAGGTTAAAGAGATAGGAAAAAAAGGGGGGAGGAAAAAAGTGGGACTCGTGTGACAAGAGAGGGAAGATATTACCAAATAAAGAAACTTGTAATTAATGTGAAAAAATCACTAAGCAATTACAAAAAACGGATGAAGTATAGAAGAAGATATCATGACAGCTAGATTGAAAGTGGAAATTTCCTTAGGAACATACATTTCTTCCACGGCAAAATTATCTGGAGGCCAAAACTTATTGCAGCTTCTTTTACCAAAGAAAGAAGAAGATAGAAAATAAAATTCTGGAAGTCTTAAAATAACAGTCACCAAAATTTTGTAAAAACCAGTTCAACCAAACTATACCTTCTGGATTACTCGGCAGCCATACATTTGAAGGCTGAGTGTCAAAACATGACCAGTAAGCTTATCAGCCAATTCTCTAATTTGTGACGGTGTTCCATGCTCAAAAAACTGCAATAAAGCAATTAAAAAATTATTAAAAGAAAGCTATCTAAACAGTTCCAGGTCGTTCTCTAACATCCAGACTCCAGAGATAGCTATTAATATGATATCAAAAGTCACAGTTACCTTCTGAATCACATAGTTACCAAATACATCTGTCATCAGTGACAATGCTTGGGGAATTATCTCATGGAAAACCATGTCCTTTTCCTCTGCTGAGGCTGTTTCGAGTTTCTGCTGGATGAAGCGACTCCCGTATTGATCAGCACTGCAGAGTTCAAGCAGATAAGCAAAAAAATGATAGCACGATTGAGAAAATGAAAAGAAAGTTAGAAATGAGTACCTAAATTCGACAACATGACCAGCAATTTCCAATAGCTCAAAACATTTAGTCTTGTTGCTTTTAAATTCATCAAGCAAGGAAGATCCAAAACTATGCTCCATGAAGCCACCAGTTTCTGAACGCCAATTTCCCATCATTCCTCCAGCTAAATTCCTCATCCCAGAAGGCAACCTCATATTTCTCTCACCATGTCTCAAAGGACTACCAGGTCCAACAGGAGAGTTAGGAAGAAGTGAACTTGCTAAATGATTTCCAGCATATGCTGTGCCGATCCCGAAAGCTGGGTTACCATAATAACCATGATTCAGTCCGGTAGATTTACCGAGGTAAGGCCGACCACACTCTGATTTCTGCGGTGACAGCAATGATCCTAAATAAGCTTTCTGAAGTGTTAACAGATCCATGTAAGAATTGCCCCCATCAACAGAAGGGTCACTCAAAGCCGCCAACTGGGCAGCAGTATAATCATTTGATGACAAGTAGTGCATATATAAGGGGTCCAACTGGGATTGACTCCCCCCTCTACCGAGATTTTGCAGCTCTGCAGCAGCAGCCATCATGTTTGCTCGTGAAGATGCACTTCCTCCCAAAGCCCTAGAATCCATGCCACCCACACCAATGGCTGAAGCAGCAGCATTTTCAAACAATGGCGGCAATGCTCCACTGCCAAGCTGACCAGCCATCATCGACGCCAAGGCTGGATCGATATTGTGCCCACTCAAGCTGTAATTTGGAATCGCAGAGCTTGGGCTCCCAATACTATGAAAGTTAGAGGGTGAATTTGGTCCACCATGCTTGTGATGCTCAGCTAAACCATCAAACCTCAAGTAGTAATTCTGATCCATTCCAACACCACTGCCTTTCCCTTTGGTAGAGTATGATCCTTTGGCGGAATGAGATACAGATTGCTGCTGGAAAGGAGTAAAATCAGCAGAGTTCAAGTGCAGGTTTTGTTTGATATGGTTATGGTCACCATGTAAATTGAACATATTTCGGTGGTCACCAATCCCACGCTGAAATTGCGACCTCATTTGCCTCTCCTCATCCATCTGTGGATCTGACGATAGACTCATGCCCGACAAAGCAGCTACAAAATCTGCAGCAGCACCTTGGCCATTCAGAGTGCCATGGAGTGAACTGGGACTGTTGACGCTTCTTTTGTCCATGGAATTAACCCTGCCTTCACCAGCTGTGGGGATACGAGGACTAGGGGCTCTAGCAATTAGCTGAGGATCAGGAGTGGTACTCCTTGACAAGGAACCGCCTAGAGCAGATGCATAACTAAGAGAAGCTGAAACATCAACATTGTGGTTTGCTGAAATGCCTTGTATATTTCCACCAACACGCAGAGCATCTGTCGATGACATGGGAGCCAACTGAGCCTCTGAAGTTGCAATGCTCTCATCAAATGCATTACGGCTCGCTGGACGAGAGGGGATTCTTGTGTTAGAGGTGGAACTGTTCAAGTCATCCTGTTTTAGAAAAACAAACCTCACATCAGAAAAGAGGCTTCAGCAAATCCAGCCTCAAATGAAGAACTTGAAACATAGAAGGCCAAGAATTAACAATGTTGAATATACGAAATGGTAAGAAAACTTCCAAACAGCTAGTCTTAGGCCTAAAGACAAATCAACTTTTACGAAGCTCACTACCACTAACCATCCCTAAGAAAACCAGACTCATCAAACATACAAACCTGCGAAGTGGCTAAATAAAGGGAATAATTGATGGTTACTGCAATAAACCTTTTCGATAACACAAGTTGATCAACTCCTAATCAACCACAATCTCTCGTCACTTCCCTCAAAACACGAACAATATCAAAATAAACCATTACACGCTTTTGTAACTCCACCACCCTACACAGCATTATTCTCACTAGATAACAACTTACCAGACAACATGCTATTATTAAACCATTCAGATCTTAATATAGACAACTAAAGAATAAGTCCAATATACCCAACAGTCTTATTCCTTAAATTGTCAACCATACTACTACTTCTACTTCACATTCTAAAAACATTCACTTTAGACTATCTAAAGAACAAATATAACAACAAGATCCAACTTTTACAAATAATCTAACACAAACAGATTCATCCCACTTAAAAACTGCACTAACAAAACAACCAAAAAAAAAAACAAACTTTGACCCCCAACAACATAAACCCTAATAAAGACATCACAATCACAATCACAATCAATTAAACTTAAAAACACAAAAAAAAAAATAATAGTAATAAAAATAATACCTGAATAATTTCAGCAATACTCTTCTGCCTACTTCCTAACCCTAATCCAGGCAACCCAACACCACTCCATTCACTCTGTCCATTATCATCCTCAATCTGCCCATTAAACCCTTTTGAAAACAATGAACTTCCCCCATTATTATTACCATTACTAATCATCCCATTATTATTATTATTAACCTCACCATTATTATTATAATTACTACCATTACCATTATTATTATTAGTATTATTTCCATTAAACTCATTATTACCCAACTTCCTTCTATCACCAATACCACCAAGCCCAGGCCCATTTCCAGGCCCACCACCACCGGCCCATCTCTGAGCATACCTCCAATCTTCTTTAGACAACAATGGCGGCGGTAACCTAGGGTTCATATTGACATTTGAATAATAGTAATTTATGTAAGCTGGATCAGACCTAAGTTCTTCTTCCGACACTTCCCTGTTACTTCCGCCGTCGCCGGAAAATATATTTCCGACGCCGGAGAGTGAACCGTCGATAGTCGGCGGCGCCGACGGACTTCTAAAAATGTCGAAACCACCACTTCTTTCTCTCTCTCTTTCTCTCTCTCTTAACAATAACCCTAATTCTTTTCCGACTAATTCTTCGCCATAATCGATCGATCGTACACCTACTTCTGACGTCATCTCCGTATAACTATCCGTTATCATTCCATCCACTCACAAAAATCAAAAATCGAAAAAAAAAAAAAGAAATTTGTTGAACGAATTCTTGAGCTGAAGATTATTGAAGCTTGAATTTGAGTTTTTGAGTGTGAAAAATTTGTTATGAAGATCGAAAAATCCCAAAAACGAGGGTTTTTTTCGCCATTGTTGTGAATTTAAGAGAGAGAGAGAGAAAGAGAGTGAAAGAAAGGGGGGAAAGTGATGATGAGTGAGGAGAGAGAAAAAGTATTTCGAGTGATAAGCACGAGTATAAGGAAGATCTCAACCGTTGATTGAGATAAGATGGACGGCTGAGATTAAATCTGAAGGTGAGATTTGTTATTTGATACAGTGGCTAAAGAGAAGGAAGGGTTTGTTTCCTTGTTTAGGGTTTTTAATTTTGGGGGTGAAAAAGAAGGAGGATATTTTCCTTTAATTAATTAATCTATACAAATATATTGTGTCTAGTGATCATAGGTTCAAATCTCGTTGCAAATTAATTTTACTTTTTTTAATTGATACTTCATCCGTCTTAATTTAGTTGCTACATTTTGACCGCAGATACTATTCACGTCATAACTTTGACTATTTTTTACTTCATATATATAAGAAAAAATATAGTCATGTTGGATCTTATTTGATTCGTCCCAATTTGTATTTTCTAGATATGTAATTTTTATGATTTTTTAATATATATATAACTCAAGATATTGGTGTTTGAAGTTGTATCTCGTAAACTATGAAAAATCAGATGTAGCAACTAAATTGCAACAGAAGGAGTATAACTTAATATATTCTAATAAAAATGAAAAAGTACATATTAAATTCGAAAAACAATACCAATTCAGGATAATATAAGAGGAGTAATGTTTTGGCCCAAATACTAATTTAGTAATTAAAAAGGGTTTTTTTTTTTTTGGAAAATTGAGGGATTTAGATATTTATTGAATACAATATGAATATTGGTTATTTTAAGGCAAAACTGAATCACGTCATGTAAAGGGGCAAGTACCCACTGATTTAAGGGAAAGTATGGCAGAAGAGAGAGAAAGAGAGGAGATGTTTCTATAATCTAGGGATTTCTATTGGAGCTTACCCTGGTTCTTGGAGTTGCACTTTGGTATGTTCATTCATTTGAGTATATTATTTGTACCAAAGAACCCTAGCAAATTTGTTAAAATTATCACTTTTTGATTTTTAGATTTTTATGTACTTTATGATTTTTTTTGGACTCTTTCGAAAATCTGTGGTAAGATGAATTTACTCTCAACTATCACCCAGAGGCTCAACAGGCCCCAAACTCCCTCCGCCAACAATATTGAAATTTTTGCTTCCGAATTTTAAAACACTAGATTGTATCCAATTCAAATTATCAAATGTTTAAAACACCATTTTTTGGATGAAATAAATTTGGCGCGAGTATCAAATAAAATGTTTGGAAATAGAAATAATTTGTACAATCTCGTAAAAAATCATTAATAAACTAATAACTAATTATTCATTGCAAATTTGTTAATCATTACACCTAAAAAAAATTGTAAACGTTCTACTGAAGATTCACAACAACATAACATGTTTAACTACATAGCATGTAGCAACAAATTAGGGTTTTAACTTTTAGGAAGGGAAGGATTGCCAGACCATTTGGGTTTTTTCTATAAATTAGTTAAACCCAATCATAAAAAATCGTTTCTTTTTTTTTGAAAAAAAAAATCAATTCAAACATAGTTCGAGTTCAATCCGAATTACTATTGGATTGGATTTCGCTTTTTATCCGAATAACTTTCAGCCATTGGGAGCAAGTTAGGGGTTTAACTTTAGTTTAGGGGAAGAGAATGTTGCCGGACCAATTGAGCCTTTTTTAAAATAAAAAAAATGATCGGTTAAACTCAATCATAAATAAAAAATATAGGATCTATTTAATATTATGTTATTTTGAATTTTTGGATCCAATCACACTCAATTCAATCCAATATGAAAATTCGATTTAAAAAAAACACAATTCGAATCCAATTAGAACATAATTCGAATCCAATCCAAATTACTAATTCGATTTAAATTGAATTAGATTTCGGATTTTCACCAAATAACTTTTAACCCGGTATATAAGCTATATATAGAGTGACATACGAGACTTAATTTTTTTGCATCGTATTTGCGGTTTCATAAGAAGGCATCCCTTTTGTGATTTATTCCCTTGGAATGTAATGGCGAGGCAAACTAGTAACGTGCAATAGATTAAGGTAACTTAGATATGGAACCTTAGATTCACAATTAGTTTCTTATATTTCCCATCTCTTTCAATCCCAAATACACCAACCTTTCCATGGCTTGATATCTCATACATCCTCTTTTCATTAATGGTTATCAATCCATACATTGAGACTCAAGCAACTAAAACCAAACGAAGGGGTTGTTTGGTTAACATTATTTAACATAGGAAGTTAGAAATCCTAGGAATTGGAATTATTTGGTGCTGTTTGGTTGACAAATTCATGGGAAGTAGAAATTCCTAGGAAGTTTCACTTCCCACAAAATGGAGGAAGATACTTACCTAGGGGGACTAGTTAAGTGGAAATTCCCATGGAAATTTTCATTTCCCTTGAATCACCAAACAACATATAGTAATTCCTAGGAAATACAATTACATGGAAAGATAATATTCCAAATAATTTGCACTTCCTACGTTCAACCAAACGAGCACTAAAACTAAATAACAAGTTTCCATTTCACTATAATGAACTCTCCCTTGCAAACAATTCTATATTATATTTGAACAGCAGTGTTAGGTTCGGTCAAATTAAAAAGTCAATGGAAGTTGGTATAGATCATCATAAGGGATTTTCGAGTAGTATGTTTGCCCGTGCCTTATAACATATTGGCATTGATTGTAATAATCTGCTTCAAATAGCAGCTTAATTAAGACCTAATATTGTTAATTACAAACTTAAGTTGCTAACTAGAAATTTTGTCAGGGTGGACTTCCGTACCTCTCTTACTAGGAAAAATTAGAAAATCTCATATTATACAAGCATATTACGAAAATAAGTTACAATAAAATAAATATTAGGATTTTTTGATGGGAATAATCCCAATTTGAGCGATCCTCCCAACACAGTCTCACTTTTCATAAATTTGGGAATAATTCTAACTTTGGAGTGTGTTTATTAAAAATGCACCTTTTACCTATTGGTAAATTACAAATGTAGGTTTTCTCTTTTCTCCATAATCTGCTTCTTTTCCTCCACAACTACCACCACATGGCTACCCCACCCCCACACCCACAACAAACCCCAGTCCCCTACCCTCCATCATCCCCAGGTAGCTAACCCCCCAACTCCACCCTTCGTCCCTGCCCACCCTCGCCGCCTCTCCCCTCCCCTCCCATCCCCTCGTCTTTGCTCACCTCCTCCGCCACCCACGCTGCCAGACCCAAACCCCTTTGTATCTCCCTTTAATGCGCAACCTAGCCCCCCAAACTCCCTCCCCCTGCATGCTTATCCGACGAACCCCCCTCCCACCTTGTGCGCTTCCACGGTAGACCCTCAAGGCTGTCTTGAAGATTTTGGGGCCTCGGTTCTAACATGAAACTTGGGCTCCTAAATCTATAGAAAATAAAGATGAAAGGTTAGAGTTCTAAAGATGGAAAGTTGAAAATTTAAAGATAAATCATTGACAAATTTATTAAGACACGAGAACAAGGGTGATTTCTTCAAATATAAAGTAAAATTTTCAAAATAATATATTTTGGGGCCTTTATAATTTTGGGGGTCCTGTGCTGTTGGGCTCCTTGCACACCCTCATCTACCCCTCTGTAGACCCTCATCCCCTCTTCTTCCTCTTTCCCCCTGCTAGAGGGGGGATGGGGCTAATGGCAGGTATAGGAGGGGGAGAAAGGACGTGAAATCCCTCAAAGGTGGGATTATTCCCACAAAAAAAATCCTATTTATTACAATACATTTTGAGTGTTTAATTTTCAAATTAAAAACCGAAAATACATGTTTTACTTGCTAAGAATCATCATATGAAAGTAATGAAACAGATTATCTCATAGTCATGGACTAAACACATTAATCATGAATTCACATTTGCACAAAGGAACTAATCCAACAGTCTTTACAATCCTGCAAAACAAATAAATTTGTCCCACTAGGACAGATTCAAAGAACAAAACAAGTCAGCTTATACTGGCACACAATTTCCACCTATTCCAAAATAATTTTGTTATTTTTGTCCTTACCATTTCCAAATAAAAATCTATACAAATATATTAAAAGGCGTGCGAAAACAAGAAACTGTGCCACGTGGCGCTCTCCCAAGGGAGTTTTAGTTCATGTAATCCATGTATAATAAAAAATTAAGAAATTACATAGTAGGGGATCCCGAGACCTCAAGTACATATACTCAAGTTCTAACCACTAGGCTAAGTTGTATTTAGTGTTATTATCATAAAGTATTATGTTAATAAATGATTTTTTTTTCTTATCCGGAGAATAGCCCGAGATAAATTATAACGCGTATTACTTCTGTTGAGATGTTTTAAACGAACAAAATATATATCTAATTGCTAAATATATATTTGCAAAAATATATATTTGCAAAAATAATATAATTATGTACTTACTATATTACAATGTAAGACTATGATAAAAATAATTACGCATGTTGTGCCACTATCATGAATTTACTTTTCGCGGCATATGCTCTGAGTTGACAAGGACATCTATGTCGAGCTAGAATGAAATTAGTGAAGAAGTAAAATAAAGAAGGAAAGTTAGACAAGCCTCTGACTTTATCACGTTACTAACACACTAATTTCTGGTTAAGCTTTCGGATATCATGTCAATTTATCTTATAAACATTAAATGATTATTTAGCTGACATAAAATTTCATAAAAATTAGAATTTCTTAGCAAGTAAGATTATCTGAAGTTGTTTAATAATAAAAAAAAAAAATGTAAAAACTTTACTTTTCACAAAATAAGGGAAGTTACGTATCTAAGTTTTTTCTTCCCATAATCGACCAAACAATTTATACTACTTTAATGAAATGAAATTTCAAGGAAAAATACTACTTCATAAGAAAACTCTAATTCATACATGTAACCGAACAAGTTTTAGTGCAAAATTTAAAAGTTCTAATATATTAATATAAATTACGATAAGTCACTGCTATAAGTTCAGATAAGTCGAAATAAATTGAATTAGAGTGACGAGATTGTTCAAAAAATCTATCCCTCCATTTTCACCATGCTTAGAGCATGTGATATCTGTACGCTAATGCTTCAAAGCAAGTATTTCAATAAATTAATTAATTAGACAAGACGAATTTAAACTGACGTGTAGAAAAGCTAATTAATCTTAATCACATGACATGCTTTAGTTTAGGGTAAACTGGTTTGGAACCGCATGCATGGCATTTTTGAAATTATCCTCCGAAACAAGGATGTTTTCACGATACAATTATATTATCTTCTTGCCGCAACTTCGAGTCCTAGGTGGAGCACATAACCCAAGCCCATAGGGCCGTCGAAAAGTCAGCATCCATCACATGACTTCTACAATACTTCATATTCAAGATAGTAATATTTTTTCAACAATTTATAAATTTTTGGACTTTTAGATATTACTTTTAGATATCGGGATTGAACATAAGATTTAATGAACATCACTTTCAAAAGCCAAAAGTCATAAAATACCCTTTTCATTTTAAGAAAAAGGAGGAGAGGGAAAAGCAAACCACACGAGTTTGTGATGAGTATTCTTGTCATTTTGTCAATTTTTTTTTTCATTTGAGGTATGTTTCACTTATTTTAAAACATTCTAAAATAATAAGTGTTTCACAGAACGAAGAACGTATAAGTTATTTGGAACTATATTAAAGTTTTTAGTTATACACTTTAAAATATATTACCTCAGTCACCTACATCAGACTCTTACATAGTTACATTAAAGTTACAATTTTTATTGCCTGTTGAAAAAAAAAAAAAAAAGTATTGTCTAGAGAAAAAGATTAAATTTATAAATAGAATATAAAAAAGTATCTTTTTGTTCTTTGGTATAAAACTGATAGAGAATATATGTACATAATTCTCTTCATAGGTTTAGGATATTTATTATATAAATACTTAGCTTCCTATTGTTGTCGGGTTTTGTAACACAATTAGAACTAGTCATTTGTAACTCTATATATTGTGATCAATACAAATATCTCCATTAAACGAGTATCACATAATCCAACACAGTATCAGAGCCTAAATTTAGACCTTGACCAAATTTTTTAAAGTGAAGATCATGTCTAACCTTAAGGGCCTGTTCTTTTCGGCACAAAATAGCTGAACTGAACTGAATTGAACTTAACTTAAATGAATAGTGATATGTGAGAGTAAAAGTATTGTCAAGAACTGAACTGAACTGAAAATAAGCTGGAGAGAAACAGGCCTAAGAACAGAGTGATTGGAAATTTGTAACTCAACGCATATAATTTTTTAGAAGCACTGTTTCTTTTTACTTTTGCTTAATTTCTTTAGCCGCCTATATCTTTTTTTAACAAAAATATAATAATGGGTGACCAAGATATCCAGAATAACAAACTAGCCAATTGTATATTTGTATCTTCGTATTTAATTAGTTCATGATGTACTACTGCCTTACAAGTAGATTATGCTTTAAATCCATCTCACTTTGTGCTCTAAAAAGACTATTACTTTTAAATAATGAGTCACTTTATAGCTTAAAGAAGTCACTTCTAACAATTCTAACATAAGTAATTTATTTAAGACAATGAGTTACCCTCGTTTATTATATCGTAAATTATTTTTTTGGGTGCTAATTCTATCGTAAATCATGGTATGATAGTTTTATACAATATCATTTTTATGCGCTGTCACGGAATATCCCAATTAACCAATATACTAATAGATGAGTTTGATTAATATCAACTTGAAATTCTTAAACCAACCTTACAATATTTGATCTACATAAGTAAAGGATTTGACATTCACTTACTTTATAGCATCCACTTTGACCATGAAATATTTTTAGTATTTGGATAATTAAAATTAATAATGTATTTTTTCAATACTCCTACTTCATATATTTATAAGGAATCATATAAAAATAAAATTGACCTATGGGAATGCAAGTCGTGCAACTATACTTTTGGTGATGGAAGTAACACAACTTAAAGCAAGTGGACTCCACAACACAACTATAAAAATGGTTGTGTTAAATGACATGTTGCTTATAGAAGCTAAGGTAGTAGATTTTGCCAAACTACATATGTATATTAAGTAATTTTAGTCAATAATTTTACTATAATCGAACTTTAATTTCTCTCTAGAGCTCCGGAAAAGTCGAACATAACTACATCTATCCATTGAGTAGGTTATCCACCTGGCCTCTCCTAATAAATCATTTTAAAAATAGTTATTAATGCTAAGTTGGATTATACCTTACATTGAATTTTGGATCAAACAAGTTTTATCGACAAAATCCACAATCTTTAACTAGTCATATTACGTTATATGCATCCATAATTATAGTTGATATTGTGAAATATACTCGTTAAGTCACTTTAACTAACTTATCTTACCATCCGTGTCAACTACCAAAATTAATGTTGGTTTGATATGCTATTTTTCTCAAATATATACTTCTATTTGGTTGTCCAAGCCGATCAATCCTTAGGAACATTGTTATACCTACTCGTTGTATAGACGATTCACAACTAATCGAGCAATAAAAAAAATATTAATTATATTGAATTTGATTTCATTATCACAATCCTTAATAAGGCTATGTTCAGTTCACCTTATTTTTGCTTATTTCAGATCTAATCAGATCAGAAAAAATAAGTTCAGATCAGATCAGTTCAGATCATGCTTATATTTAAAAATCATTATATCTTTCATTACATATTAGTAAAAATTATAATAATTGAATATTAATAAAGTACTCATTGAGACGAATCAAACAAGACCCCACATGACTATATTTTTTCTTATATATAGAGAAAAATCTAAAAGATAAGATATTGTAATCAGATCAGTTCAGATCAGATCAGATCAGATCAGAAAAAATAAGTTCAGATCAGATCAGATAAGTTCAGATCAGAAAATTTCAAGTGAACTAAACATAGCCTAAGTCTTTATTAGCGACAGATAGTCTATCCAGTAAGTGGACAATGTTTTCAGTCTCCAGGCATCAGCTTGGCCCCTATGATGAAACGAAACGGAACACTGGGGATAGCAACGTAATAAAAGCAAACAAGTGTATTTATGGGATTTGGTGCATTAAGTAGAGTTTTATTTTAATAGACGACCTAGTTTTCAGTAAAAATATTACACGTAACAACAGCCTAACAGGTATTTCCATTAAACAAATTAATTACCTACTTCACGACAACACCACATTCAGTCACTGAGATAAATATGGAGTTAGGAGTATAATATAAAACATTAAAACTATATATTAAACAGCCATTTTCAGAGCTCTGAGTACTCTGCACAAACACTTTAAAGAAGAGAGCAGTAGAGATATTCTAAAATAACTTAGGCCTTAGCTTGTTTAAGTTCCTAGAACCTTGGTGCCACTTATAAAATGTTGAATAATACCTACTCTTTTTTTTTTTTTTTTTTTTTTTACTTTTGATTTTGATTTTCATGCTTATTAACATCGATAATATACAACTTTAACTATTAATTTGTCTTATTATATACATATAAAGATTATTAAAAGTTTCCATCACATTAAAAAAAAGTACTGGTTTGGGTGGCAATTTTCCGCTTCAGATTCCCAGATGAAGTGTGTGGCGTGGTATCCTAAAGCTCAAATTCTAAACCCTCGTTCGTGTGGATAAGGAAGTACCTTAATAAATTTTTAGTGTCTACAAATTGCCCCTCGAGAGTCGAGACTATGTCATGAACACGACTTGTTGTGGTTTGATATAATGGGTTCTCGAATTTGAGTTTAGCAATTAGGTGACAATCACCGTGTTGCTAAAATTTGTTGTCTATTTTGTGTATACACTATGAAATCTTGTAAATATATTGATATATCCAAGTCGATTTTTGGATTAGGCTAAAAGTACGTACGTCAAATATACTTTAAAACAATATCATTACCGAATAAAATAAATAGGTGAGGGTCAAATTCGGGCTATCTGAATTCAGGTCGCATTGAATTTGGATCAGGTAAGAAATCAGTAGCTCCGAGATTGAGTAGTATTATTGATTTCTTCTCCTAATAAAAAGACTAATAAACATCTTTTGTTCTCTTAAGCTCTTTCTATTTGTATTTGTATTTGGATGTTACAGCCCACTGATGATGAAGTGCATGATGGGTTAATATATAGCCAGTTGGGCCTAGTTTTAGAATAGTTCTGAATGGCTAATTTGCCGAGATTGGGCTTTAACAATGTGTGTTTGTCCCACATTCCAATAATGATGCCATTAGTAATTTAAGTGGACTTCATCGTTTCCCCACCAACTACATTGTAGTCCTGCCTAATGTAAAGGGTTTAGGCCCAATATACATACATAGTCTACTCGAGTTAAATATAATTTGTTAAAAGGCAGTTTCTTGAACCGGGTCAACATTTTTGATATCCGAATTCCGAAACCGACCCTAGTCCACTTCAATTTGAAAAAAAAATCCGAGTCAACTATGACGAAAAATAATCCGAATTCGACTCCGTTTAAAAAGTCCGACTCCGAGTCGGAGGAGGATCGTCGGAGTCGATAAAATAATCCGACATCTGAATCCTAATTCGACTTCGACTTTAGGTCAATTAATTTTTTTTCTTATTTATGATAAAGTATTATTTATGTATAACCTGACTTCGACTTTTAACCCAATTGTATTATATAAAATTTTCCCATTGAAGAAATGATCGTTAAAAATAATAGTAATATTTAGATTATTTGTACGACATAAGATTTCCATATGATAATTAGAAAAAATTATAATGATTAAATTATTGTATTATAGAAGACTAATCTATTATAAAAAATGGACGAAAAATAAGTCGGATCGGGTTCGGATTCGAATGTCCGAATTTTTAGTCGGCTTTTCGGGGTCGGATGTCGGAGTTGGAGCTGGACTCGGACTCGAATTCAAAATCCGACTTCTTATAGAGTCGGAGTCGGATTATGCATAATCCGATTTCCGGTCCAAGTCCCTCCTGTTGTCATCCCTACTTACAACCCTGCCAGACAAATTTTTTCTTTATTCAACCATTTGACTTTTAAGTTTTAACGTTGAAACCGTTTTCTCATTGCAAGTCAATATATCGAAGAACATTTCAAAACTATACGTACAAAATTCCCAACGACTGTACCAACCAGTTTTATAAAACTCTCCCCTAACATGTAAAGCTCGTAAAATGGAGTATAATAAGATACAAAATCACGGCAGATAAAAAGCTTTACTGAAGGGTTGAGCAAACTTTATAAGCTTCTTATTCCATGTTAAAGAGTGATGAATAAGACCAAAGAGGGTATTGCTTTTTCCAACCTAATTTGCATGGCATTTTAGAAAAAATGTTTCTCTAATAATGGACAACCAATTTGAAGCAGAAAATAGGTTGTGAAAGATTTCATGGGTACCAACTTTAGCCAATCAATGAATTTTCTAACCTACTCTGTCAATTTAATGTCTAAATGTCGGTTATTATAGTGAAATGTGAGATTTAAATTTGAAATTTATATTCGGAACTTGTCCACTAAACTACTCCCTCTGTCCCAAAATATAATTCCCATTTTCATATTTAATTCCACATTTTTCCGTAATTTGTCTAGAAAAACTGTGTTCCATCATTTATTTGCTTCTTGAATTTTGTTTTTTTCCTGTTTATTCAACCAAAACGTTACAATTGATGCTCTTTCACCAATTATTCTCCATTCTCTATCCTAAAATCATCTTTTTTTCATACAACATTTATTTAAATAAACAAAAAATCTTTATTATCCATCTTAGATTCTACTTGCATAAATTACCGATAAAAAAAGAAATGAGAACTATACTTTGAGACGGAGACGGAGGGAGTAATAGGAGTAATATTTATTTATTTGAGTGACAAGTCTTAGCTATCTTTGAGCATTGTGGGAATTTTTATATAGTTAGAGCTTACAAAGGGAGTATATACGTACTGCACTTATGCAATTACATGCATGGGCTATCGGGCTCCTAAAGATACAAACATGTAGATAATTAACTAAGTAACCAAAAGTTACGTTCCAAAAAAAAACAAAAAAAACAACTGTTAAGGTTAGTTTCACTCACAATAAATATTTGTTTATAGAAGTATAAGAAAAAGTAGCCATTGATTATCCACCTTCAATCATTAATTAACTTAACGGCTTTATTCAAGTCGTTATTTTTGGTGCGTTTGAGCAATTGAGGTCATGGTTGGAACGACCAACATATGATTCTATATCATTTAGCTATATCTGCACGTCAATAAATAAAATAATTTTGATAAATCAATACTTGATTGTGCATGGTTCTCAATTTCTCATATGCATCCATGTATTTATATCGGGAATTTTCTAATACAATTATTATACCACGTGGATCTTGATAGAATTTGTGGGGCACACGGAAGTTTTGATGGATCCGAATAGTATCATAAAATTGCATTTTCATTGATAATTAATTGTATAAGTGTGTTTGTGAGAGCTCATGTCTCTCATTCACCTTGGTAGAACTCTTTGAATCTACCTTTCCTAATATCTTGTGTGGGGTTCACTTGTTTGACTCGATTTCAACTCATGCACATACAACACATATTTATAGTTGTTGTAGTTCTAGTTTCTAGATTTCTCTACACTTACTTGTCTAATATCTTTGATTTGTAGTTTTGTACAAGATGTTTCTAGATACATCATTTCATGTTTCATTACACATCTAGATTTTTCTAGATTAACCTCTAACAGATCTATAAATCTTCTTATAACTTTGGAAAATAGGGAGAGTTTTGAAAATTAATGAAAAAAAAAATTATAACTTTTTAGATATTTTGATTGGTTGTAGGAGATATGATGGTAGCACATATCATTTACAATCATTGTCAAAGGACCAACTCAACCAAAAATGAAGTGTGGATGCAGCAACCAGGTCTCCCTCGTACCTGGCGCTAAATATTCCACTTAGAAAGGATCGAGGGGGTGGATGAGATCATTTGAATCTGTGACCTTTATGTCACACTGGCTTTGATACCATGATAAATTTGATATGATTGAAAATGGGCCTGTGTAACCCAGTACAGAGGAGGAGAGTTCGATCCATTTTATAAGCCCAAAGGAGGTTCCATACTAAAACCAATTGGTAATAGTAGGAGTAGCTTCTCTAGCTTATATTGTGGTACTTTCTCTTCACTTTCTCCAATGTGGGACATCTCACATGTGCACAACATACATGAGGTTCAACACTCCACCTCACATGTGAGTGTCCTTAGAATTAAGGCATACTGGTAAGACAATCCTTATTAGGAATGATCGTCCAATAGAGGGACTTATCCAGTTGCATGATAAATTGTCAATATGAATGGCCCAACAACCTTGGGCTCTGATACCATGACAAAGGATTAACTCAACCAAAACCTTAAGCTTATAGTTGGAGTCCCAGGAATAGTTTGATACTCGATCGACCATTCTAAGAGATGTATATTTGGATACTTATATATGGTCACAAGCAAGAATTCAAAGTTTTCCCAAACATTTTCCATGGACAGTAGTCCTTTTTTAATCATACTCCTCATGTTTGTATGCAATTGATAAGCTTTATATTTGGGATGACACAAAAAAAAAGTCTAGAAAAAAAGATTGAAAGAAAAACCGACTCCATTGTAGTAATAAGAAAGCAGGGAAATACAGAAACCAATTCAAAATGAAGTATAGATTAAACTTATTACGAAATAGAAAGAGTATGATCTGTATATACTTTCACGTTAATGAAAGACACTTTGTTAACAGTAAGTAAAAAAGATAATATTAATGGAAGACACTTATAAAAAAGATTTTTCTTTATTTAAAGTTAAATTTACGTCTTTGGATTGGATTATTATGAATTATAGCTAGCTTAAATGGTAACTTCTAAGGTGCTGTCTTTTCAATGTTTTTTTAACACTTGAATTCCAATCATATCAGTCATTTGTATATCCATGTAAATAATAAAAAAACTTATTATTTTTGGTTCCAAAGTCAAATATAATAATCAGCTCCTAGATATGTAATCTTGTATACTCCATATACATTTTTCTTTTTTTGGTAAGGAGAAGACGTCCTAACTGGATTGGAACCTCGCTCAGATCAACCCGATCCGGGTTTGTAGGCAAGGTTCCTTGGGAGTAGGGAGAATGGCAAGGGAAAATCCTCATCCCCAAAGTACCTCAGTGGAGTTTCACAAGACCAAGTACTATTTGGTTGTATACTCCATTTTTTTTTTGAGCCTCCATTGGGGACCCACTAGTAAGAAGGACCCTACTGGATCGCACAGGTCAGCCAACCCAGCTACACAGATCAACGCTTGAAAATAGGGGGAAAAAAGAGAATCCCTACTCCCAAGCATAAGTAGATAGTGATGTTCGAACTTATAACCTACAAGTCACAAGGTGAGTTCCCCACCACCTCTACCAAAAGAAGCTTGGTTTGGTTGTATACTTCATATACTAGTAACCTAATACTAGCTTCTATAGTTCTTCCTTTATACGTATAATACATACCCCTGAGCCACCACGTGGACTTAGATTTAATCAAATCAAATTTGATAATAATTAAACTATGGTTGTTGAAGTTAAGTAATCAATATATGTATGTTAGCGTGGCGTACTCTATTTTCA
This sequence comes from Beta vulgaris subsp. vulgaris, assembly GCF_026745355.1. Lineage (NCBI taxonomy): Eukaryota > Viridiplantae > Streptophyta > Magnoliopsida > Caryophyllales > Amaranthaceae > Beta > Beta vulgaris. Next base: position 54,354,157 of record NC_079203.1, read on the forward strand.
TTCAATTCAAGCTCCAAAATCTTACCTAAGAAAACATGGAAATTTCATACTTAGAATTAATATCTTAAAAAAAAGTGGTGTGAAGAAGAATATATAAAAAGCAGGGGAGCCATGCAAGGAAAGATAAGAACCTAAGGTAGTTGCATACTGATGAACTGCCTCTTTTTTTTCAACAATTGAAAATTTTCTTACTTTCACACACCATTAAAAACCATCATTTTCATCAAATCTAGCCAAGAATTTAATCCCACATTTCTTCTTAGCTTAACAAAAGAAAAAAACCCTAAAAAAAAAAGTCTCTAACACAAAAAATTATGAAGTTTCTACCAATGGAGTCAGTAGTATCTGAGTTAGAAGGAACACTTGTAAAGGATCCGGACCCGTTTTCCTACTTCATGCTTATTGCATTCGAGGCGTCGGGTCTTATCCGATTCACTTTACTTCTCATTTTTTGGCCCATTATTCGTTTGCTTGATCTAATGGGTATGAATGAAGTCGGGTTCAAACTTACCATTTTTATCGCGGTTGTAGGGCTCCGGATACCCGATATTGAATCCGTGGCTAGAGCGGTCTTACCCAAGTTCTATATGGATGATATTGATATAGATGCTTGGAGGGTTTTTTATCAATATGATAAAAAAGTTGTGGTTACCAAAACTCCTAGACTTATGGTGGAAAGGTTTGTTAAGGATCATTTGAAAGCTGATGAAGTTATAGGGAGTGAGCTGGTTGTGAACCGGTTTGGATATTTAACGGGTTTTGTATATGATTTCGGGTCAGATTCGGATCGAGTTTCTAAGTTGTTTGGCGATGAGAAACCTTCTTTAGGTTTGGGAAGGTCTAGTAGTAATGATTCTAACACATTCATGTCACTTTGCAAGGTAAGCATATAGTATAATACTAGTATAATTTAAGAGTAAATTAAATCAATGTTTCACCTTAGCTAGCTCATATTATCGATCATGTGGGTTCTAGATGTATTAGTACGTAAATATCTCTATTTTTTTTACTACTACTATTTTTGCATGGAATTTCATCCAGCTTAGTTTTAATTTACGTAACAAAAACATAGCTAACATATATACTATCATAAAATTTTCTAGCTAGATAGTTACAAAAATAAACAAATTGATGAATGTTACGTGACCATATTGCAGGAACAATGTCATTCACCATTCACCACAACAACACACAATCATGACCTAATTCGTCCACAACCGGTGATCTTCCACGACGGCCGCCTAGTAAAGCGGCCAAACCCCGCCATCGCCCTCCTAATCCTCTTATGGATACCAATTGGTATAGTACTAGCAATAATCCGGTTATCAATCGGTCTAGTGTTCCCATTTTGGTTGGTTCCTTACATGACGGCTATCTTTGGTGGCCGTGTAATAGTGAAAGGCAAGCCACCAACACCACCTTCCACCACCACCACCAGCACCACCACCACCACCAACGGCGGCTTCCTATTCGTATGCACACATCGAACCCTAATGGACCCCGTAATTGTTTCATACGTTCTAGGCAGGAGAATACCAGCTGTTACATATTCAATTTCAAGAGTATCAGAAATGCTTTCACCAATTCCAACCATTAGACTAACACGTGATCGCCACGTGGATGGCGAAAGAATAAAAAAGGAGTTAGAAAAAGGAGATTTGGTGGTTTGTCCTGAAGGAACAACTTGTAGGGAACCATTTTTATTAAGGTTTAGTGCCTTATTTGCTGAGTTAACGGATAAAATAGTACCCGTTGCTATGAATTATAGGGTCGGGTTATTCCATGCAACCACGGCCCGTGGGTGGAAGGGTTTGGACCCGTTTTTCTTCTTCATGAACCCTAGACCTATTTATGAGGTTACATTCTTGAACCAACTACCCGAAGAGGCTACCTGCTCAGCCGGTCAAAACCCTCATGACGTCGCGAATTACGTGCAACGTTTATTGGCTGCTACATTAGGGTTTGAATGTACTAACTTCACTAGGAAGGATAAGTATAGGTTGTTGGCTGGAAATGATGGAACGGTGTCGTCTCATGCTAGGAAACCATGGCTTGGTAGCTTCAACAAGGTTGTCACCACTTTCAAGCCTTTCATTCGCTAATATCTTTTGTTGGTGCAGAATCAGTTAGTTGACTTTGCAAACAAGTGAATGCACATTCAGTAGTAGATACTGAGCGCCACATGATCTGAAAATGGTAGTAACAACTTCTAAGAGATATTGTTTAATTACAACCTCTTATTCTATAAATCTTTATGTGCTCATTTTAATTGATTATGTACTGCTACTTAAGGCCTAAGGGGGATCATTAACATGGTTTGTACTTTGTATTGAGGATTTGGGAACTTTTTTTTTTCCTTTACACCTTTTTTCTCAAGAAAAAAAGTTCTTATTTAGATTTTTTTTTCTTTCTATTTCGATGTGAATCAATGAATGTATATTAATTAAGGTGTGTATTGTAAGGACGATGTTGGAGATGATTAGATGTTAATTTATTCATAATCCCATGTCGTTATTAATTTCATGCAATTTGAATTTTTTAAATTACATTAGCATTTTCCAGTAATATAACGAGATGGTAAAAAAAAAATACTTGAAGTCGTTGGAAAATGTGAATTTGTTGGAAATTTTTTAAATCTCGTAGTCCTTCAATGGAGGAAGTGGAAGGGATGAGAGAGAGAGTTAGAGATGAGAGGGAATGGAAGAGGTGAGGAAGGAGGGGGATGATAAGGGAATGGAAAGGAAAGAGAAGAAAAGGCTCTCGTATTTTTATACAAAAATACAGAACGTTAGTAGGAAAAAATAAAGCGATATATAGCAATCCAGTTTGGTTAAGGCAATCGAGAATAACATAACAATTGCCGCCTTCTCAAGGATCTTACCTTAGCTTAAACACAAAGCCAATGTAGCCATTCAATATAATGGCATTGTGGTGCCCTCAATTCGATGGGCTAGAGGGTAAAACAGACTATATTCTCTACTTGGGTCTCATGTTTGAAATTCTAAAAGAAGAGTTTCTCCCATACGGCTATCTTGATTTTATTATAGAAGTTACACGACTCTTCAAAATTACTATAATGACAAGAGATTTCATATAATATATATCATTATTTATCATTATTAAAATCGTCAAAAAATCGTCGAGCATACAATGTAATACATATGTAAAATTGTTGTCAAGTATACCTACCTTATTGTTCGTACTCAAGTGTACAACAATATCCATCATAAACAAAAAGGGTTACTAGTAAGATTTTGTTAAAATTGTACATGAACTTAGTTAATTTTTACTTCTATAAGAGATCATAAGTATATAATAATAATAATAATAATAATAATAATAATAATAATAATAATAATAATAATAATAATAATAATAATAATAATAATAATAATAAAGTATTAATTATTAATATAATTTTCAAGTATAATATAAAGCTAGTATTATAATGACATTGTAGATGAGACTTGAGATGATCAACGTATTAATTTTCTCCCTGGTTTGGTGAACAATACATGGAAGTTAAGAATTACAACGCCGTCACTTAATTAACTTATGTTTTAGCATATATTGTCGTTGGTGAAAGTAGCTATGACCGGCCGCAAGCATCATGTTGCGCAAGTTAGATTTTGGTATGACAAAAACAACAATATGAAAACAAAAGACAAAATAATCACCTTTTCTACTTCGATATATATATTTTTGTAGATGACCTAATTACATAATCAATTTACAAGTAGTATATAATCCCTTTATTTTATTTAAAATAAAGGCGAAGCCAAAAAAAATAAAGTCGAAGTCAAATAGTTTTCACAGGGGATCAATAAATAGTAATTCTTATACATCTATTGAAAAATAATAATATCCTATTATTAAATACGGGTGTGGACCGGTAGATCGCATTCATCATAAGGAGAGTAGTATCTTTGTACTATATAAATGAACTCAGCTCTCTTCTTTTATTTACACTCACATGTATTGTACAATATACATAATATAATAGCTTCAACACATATAAATACCAAACTTAGAAAAAAGAGGGGGAGGAGGAAGAGGAGCGAGGCCGCCGGCTTCGGCAATGATGTGGAATAAAGACTTTATTATTAGTCTTATGGTAACCTCGATGTGTGTTACTCTGATCAGCATATTTTTTCAGTTGCCTAACCTCTTTACGACACACAGCTATACAATTACCAAAATAGAACCTTATTTAAGGGATAGTGGTAGTTGAGACTTTAATTATATCAAATAATTTTTAACTTGTTTGATCAAAAGATGATAAATTGGTCGTGTCATCTAAATTATACAGTAGGTGCATAAAATATAATACTGTAATGAAAATATACCACAAACATGTGCTTTGATTGGATAGTTAATGTTGGCCATTTAGTTGATTCTAGCTTAAACTGTTTCACCTTGTACTTATTTCGCTACTTCATAAAATTATTGTAAACGATATGTTAGGATCCCCCTTCATGTGGAGGGGTTCCTAACCTCTTTTCTTCTTTCCTACATAAAAAATTATGCTTTTTTCCCATAAAATTGCGTTACCAATTTACCATCGAGACATCTATGATCATAATACTGAGTAGAATATTTTTTATTTGCAAATTTTCTACGCGAAGATTTCCCTACCGTTATAATCATTTTATACCACCTACCAAATTGATTGTTAGTATTGATGAAACTTATATTTGTCATACTCCCCTTAGAACTTAAAAAAAAAGGTTTCTATTAAACTTTTCACAGTGGATGCATTTGAGGAAACTTGCTCAGTGTATCTTCATAAATTATAAAAGAAACGGTCTAATTTTAATATAAAAGTAGACATAATCACTGAATGAATTAAACTAGTCACTGAAAGAAATTAACCTAATCATTATTGAGGTAATTCTCTTTTTGATATTGGACTTACCATTACCTAATTTTAATTTAAAAATAGACGGTCTTTTACAAGACAAACTCTTGTATCTTCTACTGGGACGAAGATTGTAAAAGCAAAGTCTAATGTAATACGGTCAAATATGGGCTAGACTTGTGCATTCAAAGCCCAAAAGATAACGCGGGTCCGCTAGTGTAAAGAAAAGGCTCTCGTCGAACGAGCTAAAGTCCTGTCAAGTCTCAAGTAGTGTTGATGGGCTTTTTCTCATTCAAACAATGAATTTCTCATACACCAAGTAGCTCATTCCAATCAAAGCAAATGATAAATATAGGCATATGACGTAGTTAATTAAAGATATTATTTATTTATTTATTATTTTCATAATAAATAAAAAAAATAAAAAAATTGAAGTACCAAGATAATTCTATAAAATACAAATTAAATATCAAAACCACCCAATAAGTAAACATATTTGCAGCAAAATATATTTCTATCAGCCTCAATAATCTTCATTTTGTACTGAATTATAGTATTAGGGTGTTAGTACTAAGCATGAAGGCCTTGAGTTACAATTGTAATCTTCTTGGTTGCACCACATAGATTCTACAACAATTGTAAAGAATATTTGTCTTGTGACAGACACTCAATTACATAACGGTTCGTTGATTTTATCTAAGGAAAAACATATTGTTGCGTTGTTGGGTAAGGTCCCGTTCTTTTGAACAGGAAAAATCTAAATTAAATTGAACTGAAAAAAATAAAATTGCAGAGAGAAATTGAACTAAACTGATGTGGACTAGAATAATTAAACTGCAGAGAGAAATTGAATTGAACTTAATTGAAATGGACTAGGAAAGATTGAACTGCAGAGAAAAACTGAATTGAACTCAAAATAAGTCCAAAAAAAACAGGGTCTAAATTTTACAATAAAACCAACTAAAATTCCGACTAACTGATTTTTTTTTAAAGAAAATATTTACCAAATATCCACTAATTTTGAGAAGTTAAAAAAAAGAATTAAGATAGGTGGCGCCAAGCAATCATTGAAAAATCCTCTAAAAAAAAACAACCATTCATAAATCACCACGAATGTATGAGTGATTCATTGTTTGAGAAATGTAAAACATAACACAACTTCTGTAATCTTTCATAATTGTGCACAAAATGCAACGTTTCATTCTTAGAGAAATGTTAAACATAACACAACCTCGAAAATTGATTGAGTAACCTTACGGGTTTCCAATCCTTTTATTATTGAATTTTCATTGCTTTTTCCCTCATTTATTACATACATATCTCTATTATATAAGGGAAGGGGGGAGCAATGGTGTCCTCTTTTGAAATGCCTATTTTGCCCCCCTTCCCTTTCTAAATTACAAAAGGAATGTCAAAATCATACTCCATCTGTCCCAATTTAGTTGCTACATTTGCTTTATTACAGTTTACGAGATGCAACTTCAAACACCAATATCTTGAGTTACATATATGAAAAAATTATAAAAATTATATATTTGAAAAACACAAATTGGGACGAATCAAACAAGATCCAACATGACTATGTTTTTTCTTATGTATATGGAGTAAAAGATAGTCAAAGTTATGACGTGAATAGTGTCTACGGTCAAAATGTAGCAATTAAATTGGGACGGAGGGAGTAATCGGCAGTAAAAAAAAAAACTACCGAAAATTAATTTACAACACTCACTCACATATCACTTAAAAGAAGACACTTTACAAATCACTCATGCAATTGAGAAAATCACGTTATAAAAATCACGCAAATCACTCAAATAATCAGGAAACTTTACTAAAACTTAAAATTAGCATACAAACTAAAACTAATAACCTAGAACGTCAATACATACAAAAACATTTACAAAAATTTACTTACAAATCACTATTCTCAAGAACCATTCACAATTAATGGTGGGTCATGATAAGAAAAATAGAGGTATATTTGTAGTGATATTGAAATTTAGAAGTTAGACAAGGATATAAATTATTTACTTTTTTATAGTGTTCCCTATATATAATGAAACTTTTACATATATTTGGACCTATCTTTTTCTATTATATAATAGCGATTAATTATCAAGGTAAAAAGGTTTATGTAAAATATCATTCAAGAATTAAAGTACAACATATCTCTATTATATAAAGGAAGGGGGAGCTATGGTGTCCCTGAATGAAGAGACTATGTTACCCCCTTCCCATTCTAAATTACAAATTCACTTACAAATCAAAGGGGGCTTCAAAAAAAAAAACAAAAATATAATTATAACAATCACTCACAAGTCAACTAAAAAAATTGCATAATTTACGGTATGCAAATCACTAAAATGAGAAAACTTTACAAAAACTTAAAAATTCACTTACAAACTACCACCTATGAAAAAATTGACTTGAAATCAAAGTGTCCACTTTCTTTACAATTTATGAAGTACTGTACTTAATTTAAAAATCAACTAAAAAATTATAATATTAGAAATAATAAATCAATTCAATAAAATTTATATTTTGTTCATAGAATTTAACTTTGAAAAGTAAAAAAAAAAAACAAAAAGATTGGTGAGAGAACTAAACCAATCAAAAACAATTATACTTCGTATCTCTAATGTTCAAATTTTGACTCTTATGCCGAAGAAAATCAAGTTTCTGTTTCGAAAAAATTCAAGCACGCATCGCGTGCGAAAAATTCTAGTCAATATTATATTTTAACGTGTCTAGTAGAGTTGACAACCCTAAGGATTACTCAAATATTTTCCCACGAATTCTATAATCTTTCATAATTCTGCACAAAATGCAATAAGTTTGAAATTTGAAGTCCTCACCTACACTACCCCCAATCACTTTGTTTAATGCTTCTTTTTGTGCATTATATTAATTCATATCAACAAAAGTATATAGCAAAGAAAAAACATTCAAAAGATGAGAAAAGTATTGTCAAACATATAATAAAGGTAGCATAAATTCCTTAAATGCTCCCATTCCCTCACACAAAGGGGACAATAATATCACATAAAAATAGATTCAAAAAAGATAATTGTAAAATAAATAATATTATTATTTTAAAATGTTCTTTTTTTTTTAGTGTGTCAGCAACTGAAGATTATATAGTTAGAACTTTCTAAGAGGGTCATACAAATTCATGAAATTCCAAAGAGAAAAAGACACCAAAATTTGTTGAGAAAGTGATAGACTTTGCAAAAATGTTGTAAACATATGATGAGTAATGGACCACACGGCCCAGTTCCCCGGGCTAATGGGCGTTGCCTCTACGTTGTATTTGCATTATGCAGTGCCGTTGTAAAGAATGATGACCACTTAAATTACATCTCAACAAAGTAAAGTATAAAGGGGTCGGACCACATTAAGTAAAGCATTCATACCACTTTTTCAAAAGTTGTTCTAGGACAAATTATTCATATTGTGATTTGGAGAATCAGCTCCCATCTTCCAACCTCATGATCGGGAGTTCGACTTCCATTGATTCCAAATTTAGGGTGTTTGTGTGGATATTTACTTGTGGGTATAAATTTTCACTTTCCAGTCTCTGGAAGTTTCCTTATGAGTTGGGATCCCCTTGTTACCCCCCTAACTCATGAGGGCTGAGCTTACTTGACCAGTTAATTACTGAATAAAAAAAATTCATAGAGTGATTTGATTGTATCTACAAAGAAAAAGGTGTAAATTATTTGGCTTAAGTAATTTTGTTAATTAGAGGAAGTTTCATGTGTAAAAAATTTTCTTGGGGTAAGTTTTTACAAAAGATGATATTGTGGTTTTAGGGGGTTCATTTTAGAAGGTTTATCGGACATCTTGAGAATTTAGGTGTAAAGTTGTTCATAATTAATATAGTTTTGCTTATCCGAAAAATGATATTGCCGTGAGTAAATTGTGTATGTATGTCAAAAACTTTCGTATAAGGACTGCACAAAAAGTTTGTTTAGAAGTTTGTTGAAACCCATTAAGTGCCCACTTGTGAGTGTCCCACATTGGAAAAAGAGGAGAGAATAAACCACTTTATAAGATAATGAGTTACTCCTCCTATCACCAATTGGTTTTAGGATGGAACCTCCTACCTTGTAAGTGGGCTAAACTTTCCTCCTCCTTAATGGGTTACCCAGACCCATTTTCATATAAATCTAAAAATTAACATGGTATCAGAGCCCGGGTTGCGGGTCTCGTCTAAACTGGGTGTTTGATAGCTACTGGATAAGGATTTACCTCGACATACAGGAAGTGCCCACTTGTGAGTGTCCCACATTGGAGAAAGAGGAGAGAATAAACCACTTTATCAGATAAGGAGTTACTCCTCCTATCACCAATTGGTTTTAGGATGGAACCTCTTAACTTGTAAGTGGGCTAAACTCTCCTCCTCCTTATTGGGTTACCCAGACCCATTTTCATATAAATTTAAAAATTAACAAAGTTGGATAGCAAAGAAGAATTTAATTGTAAAGTCGCTTTGACTCAATTTCATTGTCATTCTATTCTTCTTCAACATATAATAATTTTCGGTGAAGAAAAGCATATATTGGATTTTTGAAATTTTATCTAACACTTTTGAAAGTCGTTAGGTACATAATAAACTCCATATATATATAGTTGCTTTAACTTATTTCTCGACCCTTTATTTAAGAAATAACACCCTTGTAACTATATGATGATGATATTGTCAAATATCTTAGTGATTGATCATTGATGTTAATATTAATATGTGTACCAGAAACCTCGTTTAATTTTTGTTAATATTAACATGTGCAAGATGGTGAACTTATAGTATTAAACTAAGTCATTATACTCATATTTTAGAGGACAAAAATGTAATATCATTCAAGATACATCATAATGTTTTTTAATTGTCATGATCATAAAGCGAAAAGAGGGTAATTTGTTCAACAAGCTTGTAAGGCATATTTAAAAAAACTCTTTTCTCCAAATTATTGAAGAACAAATGAAATTGATTAATGACAATCTTTGATACTTAAACCAAAATCACATAATATAATGTCAATTCTAATTTATATTATCAATTTAACATATTTCAATAAAATCAAAACACCCCAAAATGTACAATATTACATTGCAATGAATCATGTATACTAGCTTATTGTAGATCACGTTAGAAACCTAGGATTGTCTTTGTGTGGCATGTCACACGGATTACTCTCATACTTAACAATGCTTCACAATTTGAGTATTATGATAGTTTCCACTTTTTTCCTCTCATAGACCGAAAGTCAAACAGACTACATGAATATTCTTTGATGAAGTTAAGCTGTGGAGCTACTAATACAACTCCATATATAGAAGTTCCTAACTCATAACATTTCTAAACAAAATATCAAACTATTCAATTTTTGTATATTTAAGCATAAATGTTATATATTCAACCACAAATGTTGTGTATAGAATATAGAATTAAGTTGTACATAAAAATCAATTACTATTTCATCAATATTAATAATATAAGACGGTAAATTTTTATATGCAATTAGCATTTGTTATTTGATGAACACATTAGAATTTTTTTAATAAGGTAAGGAGAAATCTTGACAAGTTTGGGGGAAATAAAGGGGATCCCGACTTGTTTAAGGTGAAAATCGATCCCAGTACCTCTTGGAATTGGGAGAGAAGCTCTAACCACTAGACTATCCCTCACTCTCAAACACATTAAGAGATATATATAATATTTATATGCTTTTGTACGGGAGCGTATAATCTCTTTGACTGGATGACCGAAAAGGATGGGCATACATGCCGATCTCCCATCGACTATAGGCAGCGTTCTGTCGACAAAATATCTGCGACCGACAAAGTCGTACTTACCGGCCTGACATGCATGCTGAACAATAACGCTTACATGTACAGATCTGATCATGATATCCACGTGTATGTAGTAGTAGATCCCATTTATGGAAACCGACCTATTGTTCAATGCTTATAAATAGACCGCCTACACTATTCTTAGGGTAAATTGACTAAATTCATTTTAACTCTAATTATCTTATATGCACTTTACCTTGACGTCTTGATGAATCTTGTCTAACTTAGGCATAGTAGTCGGTTTCCTCATCAACCCCCCAAGACTAATCATTCTTGTTACTTGTGCAAGTATACCAGCAAACGGACACCTTCAACTCTCAACGACGCCAAACCTAGTCATCCTCTTCACAATTGTCAACCCTTAACGTCTCTGTTTCACACCAAAAACAATTTTGAACGAAAATTGTTCATAACATCTCAAAATTAGGAATATCTAGACATCTCGTATAGTTGTTATTTCCATAGTCTAAAAACATAGCACCCCAGCCTCCCAAGTTCCCCTAAACCAAAAAAACGCATGCAATTTATGAAAATCATTGATTCATGAGTTGCTTCCAAATTGCCAACTTCTTATTCATCTATTTTAATGTTTAAGCACCCAAATCTCGCGTGCTAAAATTCGAGTGTCACTAGGAATTGACTAAACCAGGCAGTTCACCCCCACCGTGATCTTCCCGGTTTTCTTTTAGCCGTTTATACACGCTTTTGATGTCACATTGGTCCGACCATTTTTCTAATGCATTTATTTTGTCTTTACTCTCTATTCTTGCATTCTTGCTCTATTTTTTAATTTGGTAGGAAATTTTCTTGTAAATTTCTAGTAACTTTCGTCAAAACTTCCTTAGTCTTTGTCACGAAGATCCTTAACATGGATTATAACGCAAGAAAACGGATTAGTAAAATAAACAAATAACGTTGAACTTATATAAATTAAGAGTATTTTGACTCATGCATCATGTATGATGTATAATTTAGCTTATCTTAATTTAACAAATTATATCATTGTCAAACTTCTAATATAGTAGTAGGTTGCATGATGGCTTTCGCTTTTATCCACTCACCAATTTTTTTTGGGTACAATTGGTATACCACAAGAAAAGAAAACATACACAATTGTCAATAATCTCTTTTAATTCTCCTTGTTTATTTAGGAAAAATGGTAGTGAAGAACCGACCTAGCTATGTGTTATAGGTGAGAAATTAGGACATAATATCTTTAATAGAATAAGCTAAAGGGCAATTGTGTAATATAGATTGTAATCCGAAATATTTTTTTGTGTTTGCACCTGGTTCACCTTTCGGGCTACATCTGGATCGATGCCAAATTCGGGGTGGTTATGTTCAATTCCTCTTCCAAGGGTGTTGCGGGGATTCGAACATGGGTCCGTCCTATCAAAGCCTGTCCCCATCACCACTGGGTCAACACTCACTTGGTGTAATTCGAAATTTATAAATATAGTGTTAGGACTCCAATATTTGGTGAGTCGCCTCATTACTTTCACAATCTTCATTACATTCATTGTATTGACAATAATTAGTATCATATTTAGTATTTAGTATACTATTGGTGTGCGTTATATCAAAGACATGATATGGGCATTTTCTTACAATAGTAGTTTTGCACATGATTTCACATATTTTAAGGGGTATTCTTTTGTTGTATCCCTCATTTTGTTTTCCTTCTTTTTTATGACACATGCTAATAACTAATAAGCAAAAACCCTACTATCGAACTCTCACTTGTCATCGAAGGTTGTTGATATACTAATAATAAAGTCTACTATTCATTTTCACAATGAAAACAATGAAATACTCCATCCGTTTCCTAAAGATCTTCCCTCTTTCCGTTTAAGAATGTTTCCAAAAGATTTTCACTCTTTTGCTTTATTCCTTATTTGGCAAAAAAAAATTCCCTATTTACCCTCTCATGTCACTATCATATGGTCCACCATTACATTATTAATTCAATTTTACTCCCTTTCTCTCTCTCCTACTTTACTCACACCATGCCCCACACAACTTGATTGGTATCTGTAGGAACAGTAAGTGGGAAGATATTTAGGAAACGGAGGGAGTACTACATAGCTAGGTGTCTTTTTTAATTATGCCATCACTCTCCTAAATCCATCACTATTAGTTTGCTATAACATATCATTATGCTTAATTAATCTATATGTACAACAGTAAAAGTGTATAATAACAATATCACATTCTCGTTGGCTTATCCATAGTTATCAATGCTTCACACTTTAAATTTAATTTCTAGCTAATAAGTTCATAACTAAAAATCCGTTGAAGATAGATACCAACCTGACACGGATTGAAACCCACCCAGTGCACATTAAACACCTTACTTACAAGAACAAAAATCAAATATGTGCTTTGTTTTTTTAGTTACGAGGTTTTAACTTTTGACAATGTTTATATAATTCAAAATATTACTCCATCGATTTCAAAATATAAGGTCACACACGATGTTTGAGATCGAATTTTGACCGTTAATTGCTTTCAATATATATTGATAGAAAATTTTAGAAAATAATATTATTATAGTATTTTTCAAGATGAATCCAATGGAATAATTTTTATAATTTTTATTTATCATATTATAAGAGATATATGTGATCAAAGTAAATTTTCATAAAACGTAAATCCCTTATATTTTGAAACAGATGTAGTAATAATAATAAGGACCTACTAGGAACAATCTCATGTGTCCACTCATTTTTCCATCTCACCGTTAACGTTGTCCTTTTTTCTTAATGGCTATTCTTCTAAAGACAATGCAAGTGATGCAAGTGGATCTTACCTAATCATATGGGTTTAAGGCACGACCAAGGCACATGCATATATATATACAAGTCTAGCCAAGCCAACCATATATACGCTTTCAGATAATGTAACATTTCGAACCTGTATGTTATCTAATGCATTACTTTATGTATTAATATATTATCTATGTTAAAAAATTAGTATTATAAAAATATATATTAAGACGAATTAAATAAGACTACACTTGATTATATGTTTTTCTTATACATTTCATGAGAAAATATTAGATAAGGTTGGTAGATGAATGATGGTTCATGGTTACTATACAAATGTTTAAAATATGTACTTAGTAATGGAGGACGCTATGTATCGATCACCTTAACCACAATCAAACTAATAAAATTGGCTTCAACTGACATAAATCAAAAGATGATCAGCATATTTTTGCAGTAATAGTTGTGGAAGTACCTCTTGAATAAATGTATAGTTTTGGATTTCTTCAAGATGCTAAGTTAATAAATCTCTTGAGATATTTTTCTTTTTAAAGAATCTCTTGATGAGATATTAATTACTATAAACCGCCAAATGTTTAAAAAATATATTTTCTTACTTCATGAAATTATAATTGAACAATAATAATTACTAGTTTGTTTTAAATCCAATTTTAAAAACTAATGTTAGTATGATCATCTTTAAATCAAGCACAAATTTTATCTTACATTCAAATGTCTTGAAGAAAATACACTCTCGACAATTTTCTCAATAATACATGTATTCATGAACATGGTATATAATTAAAAATAGGGGGGGCTTGGGCATTAGAAGCCAAAGACTTATGAATAGAGCGTACATGGCTAAGCTGGGATGGAAATTAGCGCAAGACCGACCTAATCTCGCACACCAATGTATCCGATCTAAGTACATGCACAATAATCGGGTAACGAAGTTTCAGAATGGGTCAGTCATTTGGAGAACTATTGGCCAGGGCTGGGACCTGATTCAGGAAAATAGCTCTTGGAACCTGGGGGATGGAAAAAGTATTAGATTCTGGCACGATGACTGGCTTTCCATAGGCCCGCTTCGGGGTTGGGTTCAGGGTCCTCTGAGTGAGGAAGAGAGTGCTAGAAGGGTCCATAGCTTGGTCCAGCATGAGAGATGGGATTTATCCATGTTAACTCTTCTTATTCCTCAGGAACTCAAAAATCGTATCCTTAGTACTGTCGCCCCTACCCCTTCCTCACAGTCTGACCTCCTTATCCCTAAGTTTGTCGACCATAAAGGTTTTGTGTTACAGAAAGCATACATGGCCCAAATCCCCCAGGCTCCATGTCAGGAGGATACTTCCTGGATCTGGAAGAGTGACTGTGAACCAAAAATTAAGTTCTTCATTTGGCTCATGTGGCATGATAGACTCCCTCATAGATTTCTACTAGCGACTAGAGGAATGACCATTGATACTTCATGCCCTAGGTGCCATGACCACCCGGAGGACTCTATTCACGTTGTCCGTGACTGCCAATTAAGTAGAGATGTATGGGAGTATGTTGGGCGGGATCCTGACCCGGATGAGGACTTCAGACTTTGGACTAAGAAGAACCTGCATGCCACTGGACAATTTAGGGAGGTTGATTGGCCTTGTGTCTTCCCGTATATTTGTCATGAGATTTGGAAGGATAGGAACCAGTGTGTGTTTAAAAACCAGAAAGCCTCCACACCTCAGGTTATCTGTTGTAGGGCTCTTGGAAGAGTAAGGGAACTCACCCGTGCCATGGGTGAGAAGATCGGGAGCCATATCCCTCTGGCCTTCGTTCATCCTCGTGATTTTCTAATGATCCATGTTGATGCTTCCTTTGTTAATATTCTCCAGGGGGCTGGGATTGGAGGAGTTATTCGTAATGTTTCGGGACATTGGATTGGGGGGTTTGGTAAAAAGATATATACTAACAATTCTTTTGCAGCTGAGCTTTTAGCAATCTCGGAAGCACTTCGATATGCGGTGTTGTATAGCCTCCCCAAGGCTATTATTTACTCTGACTGTAAAGATGCAACGAACCTCCTCACAGGAGGACACTCTGATCTTTATTCAAATCTGATTAACATGTGCAGGCAGTGGCTCACCCAGAGACCGGATCTTCAGATTAAACACTGTAGCAGGAAGTTCAATCTAGTAGCTGATCGGATGGCAAAATCGTCTAGAATCATGGATGGAGATAGTGTTGTAACTAGGTTTTTCCCCAACCCCCCTAGTTATTGTTCGGAACAAATTCTCGCGGATTTTAATATGTTTGACTTTATTAATTAATGAATGAATGATTGGCTTTGTTTACCAAAAAAAAAAAATTAACGTGAGTGCAAATCACACTCTATTTAAATATTATATACTCGAATGTGCCATGTACGTATAATATATCATCACTTAAAAACGAGTTGATAAGATATGTTGAAAGAGAAAAAAAAAAAACAGGTAGAATCATTCATCTACGCATGGCTTTTTACATGTCCTATTCAAAAATGTCATCCCACCGCAAAAGCTCTCTAACAATGCCAACTTTTCCATGATGTATTGTATCCCAAGTATTTTTTACCACTACTAGATCAAATCCATGTTTGTCTTGTAATTTTGTTCGGCAAATTTTGGTAAATTGGACCCAGTGGAGCGCCAAACAGTCCCTCTAAAAAAAATAACTACCATACTCTCAGTCTACCAACACGTGTCCTGCAATCGCTCCTTTTTAATACTTTTTCTTTCCTCTTCTTTCGGCTCTCAATCTATTCCTCTTTTAACAGCACACCACTAACGCCCTTAATAAAAAGCTTAAGGCCTTATTTGGTAATTAATGGATATTTGTCAGCTGTTAGCTGTTAGTTGATTATACTAGCTAATGTTAATACTTCATCCGTTTCATAATATAATATTTGTTTCTTTTTAACACGGTCTTCAAGACGTATCTTTGACCTTTAATAGCTTCAATTTCGTATTAATATAAAATATAAAAGGTTTATATTATGAAACTACACATTGAGATGAATCTAACAAGATCTCACATGAATACGTTTTTTTTATATATACAAATGAGAATATTCAGTCAAAAAATTTGAAGTTGGACCCACCAAAAATGAAGTAGGCACTATATTATGGGACGGAGGGAGTACTTGTTAGCTGATTTTACTAACCGATGATATTAACAATTTATATAAAGGTGTTTGATGAGTAGTTGATAACTGACCAATAAGCACGTGTGCATAATCTATTATTCTATCTTTTATTATTTATTAATGTAATTTTTAACAATTTCAAGACATAAAAGTCTGTGTCCCACTCATTCCAAACTTATGATGTTAAAAAACTCATCCGTCAACTTTTTCAAAAAAAACTTTTCGAGCTCAACAAGCTATTTGAAACCTCTTTTTTTTTTTACCAAATACTCAAATTAGAGGATTGATATGAGCTCAAACCTTTATTTTTGTCCCAAAGATCTCTTTACCAAACAAAGCCTACATGAATCTGGTTTACAATATTATACACCAAAAATTATATGATTTTTACAATTTCATTTGATATAGTAAGTTATTATATTTATATAGTCAGTTGTTTTAATGATATAATCAATTTTCTAATATCGTCTGTCAATGTTATCTTAAAAGTACTTTGGGTGCGCAATAAATTATTATAAATTCGGACATTTTAACGCCGTTAACCCCCTTCTCTAGTTACATCTCACCACGTATTCTTCTTACGTCGTGTTTGTCACGCTCACGCGTTTACTATAGTCAAAGTGTCAAACTCTCATCCTCTAGTCTTCTTCTTTCTCCTTCTTCAACCTTTCATTTTTATTCTCACATTTCATTTCTACTTCTCTCTCCTCCAACCACCTCTTTCTCTCTCCTCATTTCTCCCCCCCCCCCTCTTTCTCTCTCATCGCCGGGATCTCTCTCTTCCCGGCGTTTTTCTCTCTCTCCTCAATTTTCCACCAATTTCTAGGGTTTCATTTTCAAAATCAAGAACTTCATCTCCTTCATTTCAATCCAATCGAACTTTTTTTTGATTTCGATTTCAGTTTTTCTGGATCTGGTTCCATTGAATTGAGGAAATTCAATTCGATTAAATTAAACTAGATTAAAATTCCGATGTCATCGGCAACGATTACATCGTCACCTCTTACATCATACTGGTGTTACAGATGCAACAGATTTGTTAGGGTTTCTTCAAATCCTTTATCGATAATCTCTTCAATCTCTTGCCCAGACTGCCATGGCGGATTTCTTGAAGAAATCGATTCTCCACCTGCACCTCCACCTCCTCTTCCTTCTCACCTATCTTCCTCCCCTCTTTCCGACTCCCGACGACGTCGTTTTCCTACCGCCGCCATGTACATGGTCGGAAACACAAATTCAACCACAAACAACACAACCAACACAAACTCAAACACAACTTCATCTCGAGATTCTCTCTCCTCTAGCCCTAGGCTTCGTCGTAGTAGGCGAAATGGAGGTGACCGGTCACCGTTTAATCCGGTAATCGTGTTGCGGGCCCCGTCGGAGTCGGAAAATGGTGGTGCTGTAGGTGTTGGAGGTGGTGGTGGTGGTGGTGGAGGGAGTTACGAGCTTTACTATGATGATGGTGGAGGATCTGGTCTTCGTCCTTTACCTGCTAGTGTATCTGAGTTTTTGCTTGGTTCTGGTTTTGATCGTTTATTGGATCAGCTTGCTCAGATTGAGATTAATGGGATTGGTAGAGCAGAACAGCCACCTGCTTCGAAAGCGGCTATCGAATCGATGCCAACGATTGAGATCGTTGAGGATCATATTGAAGGAGAGTGTTATTGTGCTGTTTGTAAAGAGGCATTTGAGTTGGGTTCAGAAGCAAGAGAAATGCCATGTAAGCATATTTATCATCATGATTGTATTTTGCCTTGGTTGTCTTTGAGAAATTCTTGCCCAGTTTGTAGGCATGAGTTGCCTTCTGATAATAATAATACTAGGGTTGATCCCAATTCACCTGACTTCAATTTGGGTTTAAATAGTAATAGTACTACTACTGCTCAAACTAATAATGCTCAACCTGGTGGTGGTGGTGGTGGTGGTGGTGGTGGTGGTGGTGTGGTTGAGAGTAATGAGGATGAGACTGTTGGGTTGACGATTTGGAGGTTGCCCGGTGGAGGATTTGCCGTGGGGCGGTTTTCGGGTGGGAGGAGAGGGGAGAGGGAATTGCCTGTTGTTTATACTGAAATGGATGGTGGGTTTAATCAAGGTGGTGTGCCGAGAAGGATTTCTTGGGGTTCTAGAGGCGGAAGGTCGAGGGAAACTGGCGGAATTCGAAGGGTTTTCAGGAGTTTGTTCTCTTGTTTTGGTGGGAATAGGCATCGATCCTCGATGGAGGATTCAACTAGCTCGAGCTCTGATTCGAGAGGTGCTAGCCGGAGGAGTCGATCAACATCGTTTTTTAGTGCCTCTTCGAGAACACGAAGCAGGGGTTTGGGTATGGGGAGTCGGATAAGAAGATGGTGATGTTGAAAGTTTGGTTCAAGGGGATTCAATGATGATAATTGCCAATGTGGGGGTTTAGATTGGGGGCTACTTTTTGTACATAAAACATGGGATTGAAGGAGAGTCAGGAACTGGATTAGGAGATGAAGTTATATAGGAAATGAGGGGGAAAAAAAGAGAGGTTGAGAAAGGAGAGGGGGGAGGGGGGGGGGGGGGAAGAAAGTGGAGACCTTGGAGAAGTATATTGCAATTTGGATTGCATACTTGGTTAAATTGTAATGTCATGTAATCCAATATAAATCTGTTTATTTTCATCATTCTGAGGTACCCTTTTTTGATAATTTGTATTTAGTTGCTTATTACTTATCATTGTTTTATCTTGAATCAAATTTTTGTTTAGAAAGAATCAAGTTAGTTCAATAATATGTTTAATTGTTTAGATATCATCATCCCATCTCCAATTTGCTCTATTTCATCCAAGTTTGCATCTTTTTGCTTGGGGGAAGAGGGGTACCTAATTGTGCTTTGAATTACTTGGGAAATTCTTTGATCACAAATTCAAGTTTGCATCTTTTTGCTTTGGGGGAAAAGGGGTATCTAATTGTTCTTTGAATTATACATGGAAATTTGGCTCACTGAATTGGTACATTGGCTTTTCTGTTGGAATACATGTCAGGAAGATATTTTGGCATTGCTAAGTTAGAACACAGTGTTTGAACTTCAATTGAAGCATGTCTTGTTTTATTTTGCAGCTTATAGGTAAGTTGTCAGATCACTTATGTTTGGCATTCTTTTGTAGATGTGTACTGTTTTCTAGTTTTTGATATGGTCCAACTGTCATCAATATCATGCTATATATACTGACAATCATACATGTGCAATAATCACCTTTATACCTGTTCATGATCCTTTCCCCCTTCGTTTTTATCCTTCTTTTGGCCTCATTATAACAATGAGTGAATAGTTACTTGAATTATCCATCTTTCACTCACCCTGATTGTTATAGGTTCATCCTTACTCTAGGAGGTGGAATGTGTTTTCCTATTGTGTTTGTTACAATAATTAAACCCTGTTCCTGTACGCAATTGAATTTGCGGTAAGCTTGTTTCTACAACTGTTATATTTGTGGTATTAGCTTGCTGTCTTGAGCTGATCAGATTATATTAGCACTTCTACATGTTTGTTTCTTGCTGTTGTCTCGACGGTAGCTGATTTCTGAAGAATCAGCTATCGACGATACAACTTACCGCAGAGGTTGGATGCTCTAACTACGAAATGAAAGGATAACTGATAACACGAACCTTACTCAACCTGATGATTCTCGATTTCTCGTTGGCCCCTACTCAATCTGATTTGGTCCTTGCTTTATGTTTCTACATGACAGCTGCTTCCAGAAAGAGTAGTTCCATGCTTAAGTATTTTTCATCAAATAATTGAACCTACATTTTTCTTGGTAAGTGTCACTTTAATATGCATTTCTGTTATTAGACTGATAGTGATTTAGAGGCTGAAGCAGTCATAGGGAGGTGGTTGGTACCAGATCAGCGCCTTTTGTGATGATCTGACTGTTTAATAGAGTATTGTGATTTCATTGGATTTATGATTTGGTCTTTAATTAATTTGCTAAGACAGAGCTAGGTGATAATCAGATCAGCCACCTATGTTAGCTCATTTTTTCTTGTTCTTTTATCATAATATCTTTCTGATTACTCTTTACCAATTACTTTATTTAGGAGTAGTTAGCAGTGAAATAATACACATTACTTTAGCTATATATATATATATATATATATATATATATATTTGTTTTTTGGATGACGAGGATCCATCCACTTAGTCAATGGTAAATCACGGGCTACATGGGTGAAACCCACACCCCATGTAATCGGGCCAGTATGGAGTGCAAGGAGATAGCAACTATCACATGGATATATTGCTATGGCGACAAATCTCGAACTCGAGACCTGATATATCATTTGTGACGCTCAAACCATCTTGTTGTGGCCCTTGTTCAGGATGGTTACTTTAGGAGAAAGGCTTGGTAACCAACGGTTTGAGTCCAAAAAAGACTCAAACACCCAAAATAAAACACAATGGTACCATTATAACCTGACATTGGTATCAAATTGTTATCAGGACTGGTACCAAGGTATCAATATTTTCGGAGAATGGTACCATTATAACCTAGCATTGGTACCAAGCAAATGTCAGCCACACGCGCGTGAAATCTTCCAACGCATAAAATGACCAAATTACCCCCGTTTGAGTCCCCTAAGAGACTCAAACGGTTGGTTGCCAAGACAAGCTCGTTACTTTAGCTATATCATCTTTGGCAACCAATTATACATTATACTGCAGTATGGGAAGTGGTACCCTTTTCCAAGAATGGGAAGGAATCCTAGCACTTTGCATTGTTTCGTTCTAGATATAGACATATAGTCCTGCATTTTTTTGACGTATTATACTCGAAAATTCCATGTATTTTTAGAGACCTGTGCATTTTGGGAATGGGGGGTTATTTTTTTTTCTTTCTTTTTGATGGGTTGGGTGGGTGCGAGGAGCTGTAGGTCTTATTAAATTAAACAAATTCTGAAACTACACGTTTTTATGTAATTTTTAAGAGAGTTGGTAAGATAACTTAAGAATTAATGTTTCTCACAGACCTTTAAATCCTGAAACCCTTTCTAATGAGTTCGAGTCCTTGACCAATATGATACAAGTTGGATTTTACCTTACATTAAATTATTCTTTACGGAACTATCCTTTTAACCCTAAGAACATGATACCGAAAGAAGGAAAGAATAGCCGCTCTAGGGTAAAATATGTATTCTAACTTGTAAAATGCTATTGTAGTTCAGCTCAGTTTAGTTCCGTTCGGTTTTGTTCCGTTTTTCTCAGTTCATTTCAATTTCTCTTGGTCCGAAAGAACGGGGTCGAGTAGTAGGTAAGTTGCAAATTGGAATAATGCGGAATTGATTGAGTCCAGCATATATTAGGTGAGATATATATTATTGAAAATTGATGAATGTGGCCTGGATACATTAACTTAAAGAGCACGTATTATAAATTGTTGTGACAGTATATATTGATTCTACAAAGGGGAACCAACTGCCTTCAATTACTCCTCTGTATGTGCCTGTTAGATTCTTCGTTTATTAGCTTTTTTGGGTCATCTCGTCTGATCTCATGGCAATATGGTCCCTTTTAGGCGAATGTGACTCATATCATATCTTCAATTTGCATATTTTGAATTTAGTGTTGTATAATTGTAAGAAATGCCAGCTAAGTTGGTCGATACATACATGGATCATTTTAGTTGGATGTATATTGTGATAATGAAAGATTTCCAAGTATTATTGTGATTTTTCGTCTTGTTGTGTATAGTTTTGTATAAAGTAACTTGTAACTTATTGTGTATAGTCCACTACTGTTTATAATATTGCTTGTAGTGTAGAGGTTTGATTCCAACCTGTCGTGAAGTGTGGTTCTTGGGGAGTTTTTTCTTATTATATTTCTGTTTTCTTAAGTAGAGGTATAGATTTAAGAAATTTTTTGGATTGAAGAAAATGTAGGGAACGAAAGGGGGGAGAAATGGGAGATTGAAGGATGGATTTTCCTCTATCTGAATACCAAATGATGAGGGAAGAGAATTGGAGAGGAGGGAAATGGAGGGACGGATTTTATGAGAAAGAAGTCTCTTCGATAATGGAAAGATTTAGGCATGGTTCTGTTCAACTTATGTTAACTTATTTAAGATTTTATAAGATCGGATAAGATAATATGTTTGTTTAACTTGTATCAACTCATTTCAGAATAGAAAAAATCAGATGAGATAAGATCAGATAAGATAAAATCAGTTCGATTACGATAAGATAAGACAAAATAAGTTGAATTAAACGGATTTTTAGAAGGAAAATTCATTATTCTTCTCCCTCCTTTAATTTCCTTTTCCTTCCTCTTTCTCTATCAAAACAAATCCTAGTACTTTGCATTTTTTCGTTGTAGATAATAAGTTGGATTTTATTTGGACTTCTTCTTTGAAATTGGATTTTGAGATTTGATTTTAAGTCCTATTTTTCAAAAATTTAAACTTCTATATTGGATAAAGATACGACGTTCAAAGTCTCAAAGAAAGTTGAAATTATATTTAACCTTTTAATCGAGGGTTATTTATATGGATAAAGATTACGATGTTCGAATTGGAAAATTAAAATCATATTTGAACCTTTAATCATGAGTCATTTCTATAAATTTAGCACATATGTATATATAATCTTCATTGTTATTTAAACATGTTTTGACCTTGTCACCCGTCACCACATTCTTATCGAAGTTGAATTTTTGAATATTTGATCCGGTTTAACTTATTAGACGTTGACGTCAAGTTTTGAGACTTAAAAAAAAATATTAGTGATATGGTTATATATTAAGTGTTAAATGTTGCAATACGGCATACGGTACTACATGGTTAAGATTTGTTTAACTCCAGTTTTTTTAAAGCTAGAACTTGTAAAAAAAATTACATTGGATATTTTAGGTTGGTAGTTCTTATCTGAGTAAGGCTAATAGATTTCCAAACTCATAATATGAAAGGAGTATAATCACTCATCAGCTCAATCTTGTAGCTTGCATTACTAAATCATTGTGAGATACTATTATATCCTTACATTAATCACTAACATTGATAATTCTTCCACCATTCCCCCCAAAAAATTAAAACCATAGTTTATAACAAGGAAAGCAACATAGTACAAATAATTTTTGTAATATATTTAAGAAAAGAAGCTCCAATGTTATGTTTCACATGAGGAGGTGATCAGCAAAGCCATATCTAATGGAATATATGGTACAACATGATTGATTTTATAACCAAAACTATGTTATAAGTTATGCTTTTCCAATACTTAGCAATGTTTGTTTGAAGATCCACTTTAAAAGTTAGTTGGAAATTGTTTCTTGTGTACATCGAAATTAATTTATGGCATGTGATATGTCCAATATTCGACAAAGGGAACATGCAAAATCTATTATCAGTTCATCACTATGGCAACTTTCTAGAGCTGATAAAAGAGCCCGGCTCAACCCGAATTTTGGGCGGGTTTGGGCAGAATTTTTTTGTCTCGTGGTTGGGTCCAGCCGGGTTCAAATTTTTCTTTGCTTTCAGACGGATATTGGATAAGTCAAAAATGTCTTTTTAGTCTAATTTTTAACCCGACCCCCTATTTGGCCCGAAATGACGGGATTTAGGCACAAAAAAAAAATTTGATATCCGATTCCACCAATGGGCGATTTTTAAAGTTCGATCCGACCTGGCTCATGATCACCTCTAAAACTTTTAGAACGCTGCATTTAGGATTTTAGACTTTATTATCAGTTTATCACTATGGGAACTTTAAGAAGGCTGCATTTAGAATTTTAGACTTTAACCAAGTTGTATGGGTCATTGGGAGTTTGCGTGAATTACAGTGTTGGGCAACCATGAGTTACCTTGTGAGCGTCAAAAAAACTTATATGTACTTGTGGACCTAAATATCTAATGTTAGTAAATGTGATATAAAAAAAAGTTTACTATGTTAAAAAACACTAGATATTAAAGAGTAGCTATAAATTGTAATGGTTATTATGTGACAAAAAAGAAGTTATTGTATTTTTCATTATAATAAACTAGTATAAGAAATGGTAACTATATGAAAAGAAAACTATCACTATATTGGATAATGGTAGATTAGTGTAATTTTAGATTGTAAAACGTGACTATATGACAAAAAAAAAGGTTACTATATCGTATGTGTGACCATGCTAATATTATTGTGGACCAGGTACATGCAAGACTGAAAATTACAAGAGCTTTTAAATTCAATTATATTTTGATTCATTGTGGGGATTCAGATTTCAGGAATTATAAGTTTTTGACAGAAGGTGTATGTATCACATATTAACTTATTTGGTAAAACCAAAACTAAATAATCAAAAGTAAAATAGGAAAATAGAAGAAAAAATTTCTTTCTTTTTTGTGTAAAATTTGTAAGGATGCGTCTAATGCAATGTTATAAACTCTTCTCTATTTTATAATCGAAAATTCTGGTGTATGTTTCCCTAAAATGCCTAAAATACCTCTATATAATTAATAATTAAATTTTTAACAATGGTCATTGTTTTAATGACGAAATAGAATTTTAAAGCTATTCTCAACCAATTATCGTTTTTGTATATCAATTTATGTGTTGCGTGTATATAAGACTAGTACACTGTATTCTACGGTGTTAGGAGGAGTCCTGCTTGTGGAGGGATTGGGCATATTAGTGTGTAGCGTATTGGGTCTATTTGTGCTATCTTAAGTATTGGGCCAAATAATATGATATCCACTTGTTAAGAACTTGAGCAAGAGACTTTAGTCGAGGAAAGAGACAAAATATCAAGATGACAAGATCTAAGCAAAGTTGTCTATTTTTCGGTGCCTATGAAAGGGGGGACAAAAGACCCTAAACGAGAAACAACTAAACGGTAGTAGGTTCCTCTTTATCATCACCCATCAGTATATGTGGGTCCATTATAATTTACAAGTTTAGCCAAATATAAGAGGTTTACCACCTCAAGGCTCAAGTCCTTAAGCTTGTTAGTTGTTATTAATGCTTACCGTTTTTTCACCAAATATCCCAAGTTTTTAAAAATTTACGAATATCCCTCAATTTTAATATAGTACATCCAAATGCCCTTACTAACTTAACCGTTATAAGTCATTAATTTTAATTTTCTATTTTAAACCCTAATTAACCACTAATCCTAAATCCTAACCCTAACCCTCTCCCGCCCTCCCACCACCCCCTCCCCTAACAACCCCCTCCTTCCACCACCCAGCAGCCCCCTTCCCCAACCCCTGCATCCCCTCCCCTCCCTTACCCCAGCACCCCCGTCGCTTTCCCAACACCCACATCACCTCGTCGATTTCCCCACCCTTGTCGATTTTCGCACTCAAACCCCTCACCCTCGTCGATTTTTGGGCTCGCGTGGGCTTCTGGGTTGTTCCACTTCACAAATATTGACGGGGGTGGGGGGTTTGGGTGCGGAAGTTGACTGGGGTAGGGGAGGGTGCGAAAATCGACGGGGGTGGGGGAGGGGTAGGGAAATCGACGGGGTACTACGGGAGGTAGAGGTGGAGGTGGGGGAGGGGGATAGGCTGCAGGGGTTGGGGAGGGGGGATGTTGGGCGGTGGTGGGGTGGGGATGTGGGGCTGCTGGGAGGGTGGTGGGGAAGGTTATGGTTATGGTTTAGGGTTAGAAGTTAAATTTTACATATGTTAATTAAGGCTAATTAGGGTCTAATTAGGGTTAAGACAAGCGACGGTTAATGTCGTTAGTCAATAAGGGTATTTAGGTGTATTATGTTGAAACCGAGGGGTAACAAATGTATTTTCAAAAGTGCAAGGGTACACGGTGAATTTCGTGAAAACTCAGGGATATTTGGTGAAAAAACCGTAATACTTACTACTAATTAGAAGTAATATTTCAAGTTTTAGTGTTTTTTTTTTTTTGCTTTGAGAGCTATATATATTAATTTTTAGGAGAAATTCACAAGATAGGGTCCAACTATTACCCATTTTCTTTTATAGGTCCCAATTATGAATTATTCTTTGTAGGTCCCAAGTTTACCATATTGTGATTTTTATAAGTCCTGAATTAATTATAAACGATTTAAAAGGTAATATTTTTAAATGTTCGCCCCATTTTATAGGACTTTGTCACTTGCTGAAAGTGTTCGAAGATGATAAACATTTAAAAATCTTACCTTTTAAACCGATTATAAGTAATTCAGGACCTATGAAAATCACAAGATAGTAAACTTGGGACCTGTAAAGAATAATTCATAGTTGAGACTTATAAAAGAAAATGGGTAATAATTGAGCTCTCTCTTATAAATTTTTCCTAATTTTTAACTTTAAACTCATATATTGCCTTTTTAAGATAGAATTATATTATCGTCTAACAGCCATATGTTTTCAGATAGCTTCCAGTAGTGTTACATTCTAAAATATAATTATACATCTACTTTAGATACTTAGGCTATCTTTTTTTTTTTTGGACTGAATTTATAATATGTTCAGTTTAGTTTAAACTATTTCACTCTAGATCAGTTTAATTCAATAAAGTTAGTTTCCTCTAACAATTTTAATTTAGTTTTGTACAATTCAGTCCAGACGAACTAAGTTTAGTTCAATTTCGTCTAGAAGAACAAAGAGACTGATTTTAAAAGGCGAGAAAGTTATATTCCCTCCGTCTCAAAATATAGTCCCCATTTCTATCTTTTCATGAGAATTAAGGTAAGTAGAATTTAAGAGGGGTATTCAAGTTTTTTGTTTATTTAAGTAAATGTTTTTAGGAGAAAGAATGGTGAACTATTGGTGAAAGAACTTTAATTGTAACACTTGGATTGAAGAAACAAAGCAAAAAAACAAAATTCAAGAAACAAATAAAAAATGGAGACATGATTTTTCTAGACAAATTACGGAAAATCTGAAACTAAATATAAAAACGAGAATTATATTTTAGGACACCTAAAATAGAAATGAGAACTATATTTTAGAACGGAGGAAATATTATATCGAAGAAAAAAATATATGATATGCGATTGTTTGCTATTTAGAGGCTTTAGAGCAAGTGACACCTTCCGGTATGTTGGAATCTCAGGCATGTTTTAAGTAATCAAGATATGAGAAAGAATTTAGTCGGTGTGAAGTTGTTTACCTCTTAAAAAAACGTGTTTGGATCCTCTAGAGTTGTAAATTAACTCTACAAGGTAGAGTTTGAGCAATATCAACTATTGAATAAAAAATCAATGACTCATATATTCTCTTTCCAAAATCCCCCTATTTTATCTCATCAAAATCTATTCCTAAATCTTTTCATTCCACCAATATAAGCCTTTGATTTTAAAATGTATGGCTCAGATACAACTCTACCTTGTAGAGTTTCACTATAATTCCAGAAGATCCGGACTAAAAAAAACAGACTACTCGTGGTAGTTATAACCTAAAAAGGAATGATAGCAGAAAGTTGAATATTATTTAATTACAACTTAATTAAGTAATCAATTCAATAAAAAGATCAGTGTCAACAACCACCTCCATTAATCTCCAAGTTATACTATAATACAACAGTGTAGTGGACTTAAACGCGGTTCTATCTAAGACAATACTAAAAACTGTACCTTCGACTTTCGGCCACCTTTTTAGTCCAATAATAGTGGCCCTTTAGAAGTTAGCAATTCCGATAAGTTTTTTTTTTTTTTTGACATCGAGAAAACTTGCATTGAGTAAAAGAAGAAAGTACAACCTAATACTAATACAAAGAAATAGAAAACAAAGCAACCAAAGTGAAAGGTGCTTCGGTTGCTCTTACATACCCTATGAAACGAAAACAAACTATTACAAGTCTAGTCCAACTTGTCGCTGACTCGATATGAGAGGGAACCTGTTGCGGGACAAAACCAAGACGATCTTCAGGAATGAATTGCCGTAACCTATCTAACAGACACCAATGGCTGCTAGGCGTCAAATCCCAAGGTCCTTGATCGAAAACAACTTCCTGGGATTCTATTGATTGAAGTAACAAGGAAGCCTGTAATGACTCCAAAAGTTTAGTCTCATAAGACTGAAACTCAAAATGCGTGGAGGTCGTAACATGCCCTAAATTAAATAGGAGAGCCTCCCACAAGATGCATTTTTGAACTGTAATGACTCCAAAAGTCATTACATGAACTGAGGGCAAATTAGAATGAAAAAATTCACCCGAACTACGATACTTAAAATCCAACCTTGCAATCTCTAAACCAGAAGATCGAACCACAATAGAGAGAAAATGACAACCGCCTCTCGTCGGACCCAACACTCGAACCTCTACCGAAGCATAATTAGTTGTGGAGAAAACAAAACTAAATCGAAACCAGATAACGAAAAGGAAACAAACTAAACAAACTACCACCTGAGTCATAACACCACAACTGCAACAATTCCGTTAAAATCAGAAATACGACACCGTAGCTTTCACGAACCCAACGAACACTTACTGGGCCAACTAACCAAACAAACTTCGACTAACACTAGGGGGAACGAGGAAGGGGAACTTAAACTAAACTTGAACCTAAACAGGGGGACGGGAAAGGGGAAATTAAGAGTTAACCACCTTGAACCTAGACTAGGGGGGCGGGGAAGGGGAACCAAGACCTAAAACACCTTGAAAAACCTGGAATCCGGGGACGGGGAGGGGAAACCTAGATCTAGAACCACTAAACCTAAACAGGGGAGGGGAAACACTTGGCCAAGTAATCTGGGGAGTGGGTGTCGCGCTAGCCTAACAGGGGTGGGGAACTAGGACGCTAAACAAACCGACGGTAGGGGAGGAGGAAGACAACGGACAGGGTGAAGAACACGAGAAGGGGACGAAAAGCAAACGACGAGGGGGGGGGGGGTTAACAGACCCGAAAAGCAAACGACGGAGAGGAGGGGAGCAGGCTTGCCGGCAACCCGGTGAGCTGCGCGCGCTCTGGCCGGCCACCGGCAAGCCTGCTCTGGAGCGGCGCTTGAAGAAAAAGGTTTTAGGTTTAGGGTTTGTAGAGAGGGTTTTTTTAGAAAGAAGTTGATATTTGTCTAGTGTTTTTTGGTACGATAAGTATTTAAGGTCAACATTCAAGTCATGAAATTAAGATACCAAGGATGTTTTTGCCTAGTGGTTAAGATTGAGGTGTTGTGAATGATATGTCACAGGTTCGAATCCCCTATCCCCTTAGGTTCAAAATATGCAAGGTCGATTCAACAAGAGATACTATAACGTAACATAGTCACGTATATACTCCTGACCTCTTAATATTATACATGACACAATTACCATTTCAACAAACTTTTAATTATGCTTTAAGTATCCACATTATTATATTTGTACCTTTTAAATGTTTAATATTTAGTTTCTAGACGAGTAGCATCATTAGTTATGCAACGTGTTACAAACACTTCTATGGAATAAAAGTCTTATAATTCTAAGCAAGTAGTAGTTTTTTTTGCAAATAATCGAAGTGATTAGCATCAAGCTCGGGTATTATATGCTCCATCATGTTCTGCTAGCTAGAAGGAAAAAAAAGTAGGGTATGGGAATGCTTTGTGTTAATTAAAAACTCATTTGCTAAATCCCGCCCTAGATTTTCCTACTAACGCCCTGTATAAGTACATATACATGTATATATACTTTAACACTCACTATCCCACTCTCTTTCACTCTCCCTCACTCTTTATAACTCCTTCACTACATCTCTTTCATCAACAAGGATCTCCCTTTAAAAACTCCGGCAATTTTTCCGGCGACAATCCCGCCCTAGATTTTCCTACTAACGCCCTGTATAAATACATATACATGTATATATACTTTAACACTCACTATCCCACTCTCTTTCACTCTCCCTCACTCTTTATAACTCCTTCACTACATCTCTTTCATCAACAAGGATCTCCCTTTAAAAACTCCGGCAATTTTTCCGGCGACAATAACTCCGACAACTTTTCCGACTACTTTTCCGGCCACTTTATTGCATTATTAATATTAATGAAATTTTTAATTCTTTTAGTACACAAAAATCGGACTATATTAAAAAAAAAAAGTGTCCAGGCACCTAAATTAGGTGCCCAAACCTGTGGTCAGGCACCTAAATTAGGTGCCTGTACCTGTGGTTGGGCGCCTAATTTAGGTGCCTGACCACAGGTTTGGGCACCTAATTTAGGTGCTTGTACCTGTGGTTGGGCGCCTAATTTAGGCGCCTGACCACAGGTTCGAGCACCTAATTTAGGTGCCCGACCACAGGTTCAGGCACCTAATTTAGGCGCCTGTACCTGTGGTTGGGCACCTAATTTAGGCGCCTGACCACAGGTTCGGGCACGTAATTTAGGTGCTTGGACACTTTTTTTTTAAGTCAATATAGTACCATTTTGTGTATTATAAGAATTATAAAATTTAATTAATATTAATAATGTGGCCGGAAAAGTTGCCGGAGATATTGTCGTCGAAAGTTAGCCGGAAAAATTGTCGGAGACTTGATGGGAAAGTTAGCCGGAATAATTGCCGGAGTCATCTCCATCACTCCCTCACTACATCTCTTTCATCAACAAGGATCTCCTATCAAAAACTCCGGCAATTTTTCCGGCGACAACAATTCCGACAACTTTTCCGACTAATTTTCCAGCCACATTATTGCATTATTAATATTAATGAAATTTTATCATTCTTTCAATACACAAAATCGGACTCTATTGACTTAAAAAAAAAAGTGTCCAGGCACCTAAATTAGGTGCCTGAACCTGTGGTCAGGCACCTAAATTAGGCGCCCAACCACAGGTACAGGCACCTAAATTAGGCGCCCAACCACAGGTACAGGCACCTAAATTAGGTGCCTGTACCTATGGTTGGGCGCCTAATTTAGGTGCCTGACCACAGGTTCGGGTACCTAAATTAGGTGCCTGTACCTGTGGTTGGGCGCCAAATTTAGGCGCCTGACCACAGGTTCGGGCACCTAATTTAGGTGCCTGGACATTTTTTTTTTAAAGTCAATATAGTCCAATTTTGTGTATTAAAAGAATTATAAAATTTAATTAATATTAATAATGCAATAATGTGGCCGGAAAAGTTGACGGTTTTATTTTGCAGGAGATATTGTCGTCGGAAAGTTAGCCGGAAAATTGCCGGAGTTCTTGATGGGAAAGTTAGCCGGAATAATTGCCGGAGTTATTGTGGATGAAAGAGATGTAGGGAGGGAAATACAACCCATGTATACAAATACAAAAATACAGGGCGTTAACTGGAAATTCTAGGGCGGCATTTAGCAAGACCCATTAAAAAGGGGCAGTAAAAATTAAAATGTCACGTAATCATCTTACCACCTTATATAAAAATAGTTGACAATACACAGTATATAGCTAGCTTGACGGAAATTGAAACGATTCTAAAATTAATTATACTAGTATAAATTAAGAAGATACTCATATTAATAATAGTATTATTTTTAAAAAAAAACTTTATACAAGAGTAGTATGGTAATTACTTATTAGAGAAACAAACAAGAAATCAGTACAAGTTTTGAAAAAGTTCAAAATTCATACATCAAGGAAATTTTGTCTAAATATAATTAACTTCGCAAAAAGATTACAATTTACAAGGTTGGATGTTTTGTCTTCAAAATTGCAATTTTACATCTTAAAATGGACTAAAATATTCCAACTTTATCCTAAATAGTTATCATAAACTGTACGTACCAATCATACATTAAATATAATTACATAATTAATTACTCATCACAAGAGTCAATTCCTCAGGAAATATTTATAAAGTAACCATTTAAGTCTTTAAGCCATTATTCTACATACGTCAAACTATCAAATGTCAATTAAGAATCATAATCATACAATGGACCCTATATATTATCGTCAACAAACACAAATCTGATAAGTTAATCAAAGGAAAAATGTCAAATCTCGACAAAAACATATCGTCATAAAATTCTACGTGTTAGAAATGCCGCCATTTAAGAATTCACTAAGTTCACCATCCCATATCTTGTATGTTTCCCCATGCAACTTTACCTTTTAATTTGCCGAGGGTAAATCTATGTCGAGAGCACAACCGACATCAAATTGTGTCAATTTTGCTTATTTGTCTGTTAATAATTTACAAAATTACAAGCAATATTCTTGTGATATATTATCAAAAAAAATATTCTTGTGATAAACATACTTTGTTTTTCTTATATTATGTGTAGCCGATTATGTTCTATTGGGATTAAATTAATACATTAATTATACTGTTGTTGCTACTTGCTACTGCTCTCTTATTTCGTGTATATGAAGTTTTTTTGTGGCATCAATTATATGGAGATATATTTGGAGTAGATATAGAGGTTTTGTGTAGGGAGTAAATAAGACGAAACAATTCGTAAGTTACTCGAGATCGACTCGGTTAAAGCTCGACTCGAGATATTAGCGAGTCGAGTTGAGCAACTCGATACTCGACTCCAGAACTCATGAGAAGCTTGATACCTAAAGACACTTAGGTCCATGGATCCATATTGTGGAAGACCTATTACTGGATAATTCATGGATGGAGCCAACAAGTTTGAACTATACAAGTTATCAATAAGATTCCGGAGATAAAAGGAAACTTTTGGAACACTAATAGGCATTAAATGAAATAAAAAATAATTAAGTACTCTATTTTACTTTGATGTAGAAATGTAATTATTAGGATTTATGATTATTTTCTTCATAATATCAACTTTCTTTTAATTCTATTTTTTGCATAGATTAGAAAGGTTTATTGAGTTGATTATTTTCTAACCTTCTAAAACCAAGTTGAAGTTGCAATTAATTTTTATTGAGTAGGGCCACAAGGATGATAATAGTGATGTACTTATATTAAAGTCCTATATCGATCATGATCAATGTGAATTCTTGCACGCTTAATTGGAAAATGAAGTTCAAATAGTAGAAATAGTACAAATGTTCTAGTAGATGATAGGCTTTAATTAATTCTGAGATGAACATGTATCACAGCTTCATATATCTCTCAATCAATCCCTACTAAACCCCCCCCCCAAAAAAAAAAAAAGATAAATCATTGTTATATGTATGGTTTTGTTTTGGAAATATTGACAAGGCCGGACGATCTCAGCTACATTCCCCTCCATATAACTTCCCAACTTTCGATATTCTATAGTAGTTTCGACTTTGGAGGTGCTTTATAAAATAGTCCTAACAAGTCACCTAACTTGCTATACAATAGGTAAACATGTGAAACTATCCTTGTCACCCCTGCCACCCTCTCAATTACACTGTCACGCCCTCTCCGACCCTCAAAACCTCCTGTCTTCCCCCGCCACCCCTTCTCCCTCTCCTGCCCTTAAAAAAAAAATATCCCCCCCCTTATCGCATGTCCCATAAAAACCATCCTGTGTCCTTGAAACCTCTCCCTACCTCGCCACCCTCTCCTCCGCTCCTACAACCTCCGGCCTCCTCTTCACCACCACCCTCTTCCCTGCCCTCAAAACCCCCACCCCCCTCCCCCTCCTAGAAAAAACAACCCCCACTCCTAAAATACCCCTCCTTTGAACACTCCCCCCACCCCCCTCGAAACTATAAAAGAAACTCAACAAATTTACCGATTAAATCGGTAACTCATCCACTTAGACTATTTTTGTAAATAATACTCCAAAGTTGGGATTGTTGTAGAATAATCGAAAGTTGGAACCTTTTATGGAAGGAGGTTATAGTTGGATCCGCCCATGTTAATTTTCCTTTCGATAATAGTAGGTAAACTACTAGTTTCGCAATCCTGCTTTTTACAAGTAATCTATGTTCTTAATTAGGTGAATCACTATTTTTTTTTGGTCTACTACGAGGAGTTTCCCACTGCCTTCGACGAGTGAACTAATCTCCTGTGGGAGTTTGCATGGGTACCTCAAAGGGCAACATCTCCCCCCCAAATTGGGATTTTTTTCATGCCCGCCCAAGGCTCGAACCCGAGACCTTGATTAAGGAGCAAGAGACTCTTAACCACTCACGCCAACCTAGAAAATCATTTGTCTCGAATTAAGTACCTATAGGCACAATCCAAAAAATTGCGTAACTTGATTTATTTCACCTTTCAAGTTTCAAGTGTCCATATATGAAAACAACAAAAATGTATTAGTGATTTTTTGGTGGTATAAAATTGCCAAGTCCCTGTCTATAGTACATATAATAAAGCAATCAACTACACATGGCCAAAGAAAAATAGAAAAGGCTAGCTAAATGCTTAAACTTTGGATGAATAAGAATTTAAAGATGATAGAATCATACAGTTGTTTGGTATACAAGTCTTTGGAGACTTGGGAAACTCTAAGACAAGATGAATGTTTGCATCAGTACATTTAAAACTTGTATTTTTAGTCACTGCATTTAAAACTGGCATTTTTTGTACAAGACTGATGGCTAAAATAGTTTCCTAAGGTTCCATCTAGAGAAGGATTTTCAAGTAGTAGCACTAGCAGCCAGAAATGACTATCGAACATACTTATCTGACTATATCTAGAAACCGCCTATTTTTAAATTAGAATTAGGTAATGGTAAGTTCAATATTAAAAGAAAATTATCTCAATAGTGACTAGGTTAATTTTTTTCCAGTGACTACTTTAATTCATTTAGTGATAGCTCTACTTTTATATTAAAATTAGATCGTTTCTTTGAATAATTTATGTACTTGTTTTAAAAGAAGGGACTGAGGGATTATAATTGATGTGACTCAATCTTTTATACTCCACTCAACTTAAAAATGCTATCATCGAATCATCAATTTTTTGCAGAGGAGAAGACTACTTATAAGTTATTTCCCAACCATTCATTTTATTTGCATCATCTTCATAGATAATTGAGACTGTCTTAGCCACTAATAGTGGGAGGCCATACTAAACACTAATATGGGAAATTTTGGTGTTTTCGCGAATTGGAGGTGAAATTTGTGATAGTATATTTTGGTTAATAGGATTATCAATTAAATACTTTCGATTACAAAATCATAAATTTTGGTTTCATTAGAATTAGGGTGCGTTCTATTCAACTTATTGGACCTGAACTTATTGGAACTTATCTGAACTGAACTTATTGAACCTGAACTGAACTTATTGGAACTTATTAAACCTGATTGGACCTGATTGCACCTGATTCAACTTATTGGACCTGATTGAACCTGATTGGAACTTATTGGACCTGATTGAACCTGATTGACCTTATTGGACTTATTGACCCTATTGAAACTTATTAGACCTTATTGGACCTGATTGAAACTTATTAGACCTTATTGAACCTGATTGAAACTTATTTGACCTTATTAGACAAAAACATTGACCATGAATAACATAAATATTACCACTAACCTAAATACTACCCCTCAAAATTTTTTATGGAATAATAATTATTATAATTCGTCCTTTAAAAATAATGATTATATTATCTCTTATGATAATTAATTTAACAAAAAAAACTATTTATATATTTGCCTATACATAACTTTCATCACTAATATATCTAATAGTGTTGTTTTAATTTTATAAAACACTAGTAGAAAATCAAAAAATTAATAATCATTATTATTATTGTTAACCTTAATTATTATTATGTAATTATTATTATTATTATTACTATTATTGTTAACCTTAATTATTTGACCATGATTATAATTATTGTTAACCTTAATTATTATTATGTAATTATTATTATTATTATTATTATATTATTATTATTATATGTAATTATTATTATTATTATTGTTAACCTTAATTATTTGACCATGATTATAATATTATTCAATAGCAATATGAATAATCAAATAATAGACAATAATACAAGTATAATACTATACATTGTGGTACTTTAATAAAAAATTCTAATAATAACATAATCAGCTAATAGTAATATGAATAATAAATAATAGACATAATACAAATAAATAATAAAATAATAGACATAATAAAATAAATAATAAAATAATAGACACTAATACAAGTATAATACTATATAATCATTGTGTACTTTAATTATAATTCTAATAATAACATAATCCGCTAATAGTGATATGAAATTATGAATAACAAAATAGTGGACAATAATACAAATGTTTATTAAACATTGACTATTTGGACCTTATTGGACCTTATTAGACCTGATTGGAACTTATTGCACCTGATTGGAACTTATTGCACCTGATTGGAACTTATTGGACCTTATTAGACCTTATTGGAACTTATTGCACTTATTAGACCTTATTGCAACTTATCTGAACTTATCTGAACTTATCTGAACTTATTGGACCTGAAACTTAATTTTTTAAGTTGAACAGAACGCACCCTTAATTAGGGAAATTTTCAATGGTAATCTGAATTATGACTTTTTCTCTTTGGTAGTCAAATTTAATTTTAATTCTCAATGGTAACGTCATATTTATGGTTATACTTGAGAAAGTAGTATTAATAGTCATTTGCTGTTATAAAGAGTTGGTGAAAGGGTTGTTTATAAAGTAATTAAAGTTCTTTAGACTAGAATGACATAAGTTCTCTTAGAAAAAACTGATTGTCCTCATTCTCTCATTTAAAACCTATTTAATTCCCGTATTTGGAAAAAGATCACTAGTAGAAAAAGGTCAATTTGCGTCGCCCCATTTGCGTCGCACAAATACGGAAACGACGCACAAATACTATTTGCGTCGCATGCAACATTGAATCGACGCACAAGACGAATGATGTGCGTCGTATGAGAATGTGTCATTTAAAGGAAAGTTATGTTTATCTACACTCTAAAATACTTACTTAGTTTGAAAGCAATCCTTTTAGCAATTGTATATAACGAAAAATGGCTAAGAATACCACTTTTTCAAGTATAACCATGAAGACGGGATTACCAAAGAGAATTTAAATTAAATTTGGCTAGCAAAGAGAATTTCCCTATTAACCAATTAATTATCAATCCTTAAGAGTATTTTTTAGAACCATTAAATATGGCAAGAATATCAATTGGACTACCTTTCACCTTTTGTACATATTTGATCACACTTGAAATATTTTTTTTAATTATTGATTTTAGATTTTCTCACACGATTATTTTTTAAAACATTTCTCATATTTGAGTACATCCGAGAAAAGAAGTTGTAGTAGTGTTGGACTGTTGGTATACCTCTAAACCTCTTAGGCTCTTACCTCAATTCCAAAACCAATTTTGGAAAACAAAAATCAATTTCATCTAATGATATTCGAGTTTGTGTGACGTATTAGACTTATCAATACTTTTACTAGTTTTATCATTGTCCGTGATTAAAAATACCAAAATGATGATTAAGTGTAGAACAGTGACGTACTATTCCTTTAGCGAACTCTGTTGATGGTTCAAAAATGACATTATTATCCTTAATAACTAGACGTGGGCATGGGCCAGGTTGGGCCTATTCACAAGCTCGGCCCGCGGGCTTGGGGAAATGGCGGAGCAGGCCCGAGTCTGTGAGTGGCGGGCCGTGCTGGGTCGGACATGAAATTTTCAAATTTTGTCCACGGCCCATCCCATGCCCGCGGGCCGGGTTCGTGTCTCCTGCGGGCCTGACACATGTTTAATATTGTTTTTTTTTAAAATTTTTGACAATTTTAGGCTAAAAAACAAAGGAAAGGAGTGTCTGACCCGCGAGGCGGCCCACGCGGGCTCATGCCGGTGCGGGCCTCAAATATTTTTTTTTTACCATAACAGGCCTGCGGCCCACGTATCGGACAACGGGCCGGACCGACCCGCGTGCTGGCCCGACCCATTCCCAGCCCTATTAATAACTCTATTATAATTCACAAAATAGAAATAAATGTCAATATATCTTCTACTTTAGTGATGAATAAACTTTTTCAGAAAGGCAAACTCTTGGTAAGAGCAATAATGGTTGGAGAATGAAATGATTTGTCGACGTAGAGAAAACGAATTGATTCGCCATCAAAAAAGAAAAGAAAATGAATTGATTCAAGAATTGTCATGTCGATCATGTAATGGAATGTGATTTACTCATACGTATGTTTGGTATATCCATTCATGAAAATACTGTAGATGATTTGGACTCCTAATCTTTTGACTTAAAAATTACACGTTTACATGTCACAAACACAAAGGCAATTTAGTTATGTTGCAAAAGGCAAAGATGAAGCTACACCAGATAATTAGCTTTTAGCTTAGTGAATTCTTGTGGCCAGAAACATTCTAATAGCCCTCTTCTTTACGCACGCTTTGGTTGAATTTCCTTCTAAAAATATTAGTTAGACTTCGAATACAAATAAGTTTAGTTTGTCTTTCTAAAGATATGTTCTTTTGGAATGAGTTATTGAAAATTTAGTTAGTTTTCTCTTATAATTTTCACTTGCTTCAGTTCAGTTCAGACAAATTAAGTTCAGTTCATTTTAATCTAAAGAAATAGAATATCGGTCTACATAAAGTATAAAAGCACTCTAGTTAAATTAATATGTTTTTAGGTTAGATAGTCCCTTGTATAATTTTTTTATATCATACACCAACCATCAGGGTGAACAGGAGTATGGTACACGCAATGCTATTTTTTTTTTTGCTCATTGCTCATTTGGAATAATCCAAATGAGCAAAATATACTAATATTAAGAGTTTCAAATGAACAAAAACTATTCTTAGGTCATGCACATAATATGCTTAGGTATATGAGAAATGAAACTCATCAGTTATATGCACCTTCTATCGACTCCAAACAATTGAGGTCAAAATAGACATCTCCAAAAAAAAAAAGTTCCAACCCACTATTATCAATTGTACATTTTGATCTTTGTCGATCTTTTACAATAAAGTTAAATAAAAACCAATTTACACAATAATTAGCAGTCCCATAGTTCATACTCACTAACTCATATACAGTGGCGGATCAAGCTCTATTATTAGAAAAACTTGCCTATTATCGATTACGTCCTAAAATAGACTATACAATAATATATACTTCCTCTAGCTAAGTTATTAGAGATATTAGAAAATTATAGTATAAGTCACTTGTTACTAAGGCTTTGTTCTTTTCAATTTATCTTCAAATAATTTCAGTTCAGCTCAGTTATTTTCTGCTCAAATAACCTTAGTTAATTTCAGTTCAATTTCTTTCTGCAATTATGTTTCTCTCAGTTCAGTTCATTTAATTACAATTTGGTTCCGTTCAATTGTGTTTCCCTTAATCTAAAAGAACGGAGTCGAACTCCCTAGATTCAGAAGTTTTTTATTTATTTTTGTTGAAGAAAGCAACAAAATTAAATTCTCAAAAGTATTACTCATGTTTTATTTCTTGACTCAACTCACGCGTGGAGAAATATAAAAGAAAAATCCAAGGCAAACTGCCAAACTTGGGTACCATATCAGTAAACTGTAGAGTTTACTGTACGCACCCGTGAAGAAAGTGCATGAATCTTAAAACAGTAAACACCAACTCTATAAAGAATATTAAGAAATAGAAAAATCCATTAATTGTTTGAGCTCAATTATTGAGTTGCCTATAATTTTTTAAATCCTAATCAGCTTTAGAACTAATTTGTATGATTAGAAATTTACGATAGTAGTTAGCTGAGTACTATGTTAGTCACCAGTTAACTAATCAAAATAATTTGTCATGGATTTAAAGTCACGATATTGAGTTATTGACAAGCCTATCACTTATCAACTTGTATAGAACTTAGCTTTTTCTTGATTATACTTTCTCCGTTTCATAATATGGTGTTTGTTTCTTTTTTATATGATCTTCAAGATGGACTTTTGACCTTCGATATTTTGCATTTCTTATTAATAAAAAATTATAAAAAGTTTTGATTATGAAACTACATATTGAGTCATTGCGACGAATTTAACAAAATATCACATGAGAATGTTTTTTATATACATTAATGAGAATATTTGGTCAAAGATTTTAAAGTTTGACCCACAAAAAATGAAACAAACACTATATTATGGGACGAGAGGGAGTACTAATTATCATTCAAAGCCGGAACATTGATAAAAATTGATTTAATCTTATTTGCTCCCAACCACAAATTTTGATAGTTGTCCTAATAAGTTTGTGTAGTTCAGATAAGTTAAAATAAATAAAGATAAGTTTAGAATAGTAAAATTTACTAGTTGAATAAAGTACTCCCTGATAATAAGTTTGTAATTGCATAGTATCGACTTCTTTTATCTTTTATTAATATAAAAATGAAGATATCGAATGTTCAAGATACGCCTTCAAGACTGCGAAAAAGAAACAAAACTATACTATTATTGGAGGGTGAAGTATTTTATGAATCCCATTTTCAATATGAAATAAAATTACAAAATTACCCTTCCATTTGTTTTCACTATTAATTAGTACCAAAGAAACATAATACAACTGTCAAATGTTGGTAGAATGGAAAATACTTGTCGGACAGCTTGACATACAATTGACGATGTTGATCATTGCACAGGGTTCAACCAAAAACATGCTACTAACATTACTATGATTATGAATGTACTCTATCATCAGCAAAAAGGCTATCTTACTTCTAAACTATTTATACGTAATTTGCACGTTTGGAATGTAGTGCAATCAAATTAGGAATCATTTAATTAATAACTATCCCTAAACACAAAGTGTGAAATTGATCGATTCTCTCTCCTCATAAAAAACCCCTGCTTCCCAAAGCTTCTACCCCCAACCCCCTCCCCCCAAAGTTGCAGCGCTTGGTTCGCCGGCGACCGATCTACCCTCTGGTCGCCGGCGAGCCTTCAATTTCGGCGACCCCAGCATTAATTGGTGCGTACAGTGTTCGGTGGTGCGATTTTTTTTTCATCAGTCGGAGGATGAGTGTTGATCGCACATCGGCGGCAGATCGGTTTAAAGAATCAGTGTATGCATCTCTCTAGTGAATGCGTTTTCCTTGTATCATATTGTTGATCTCAGGTGTGTTCTTCCCAAATTTGTTTTTTTTAATTTCTTAAAAAGTTGGTTTAAAGAATCAGTGTATGCATCTCTCTAGTGAATGCGTTTTCCTTGTATCATATAGTTGATCTCAGGTGTGTTCTTCCCAAATTTGGTTTTTTTAATTTCTTAAAAAGTTGTTGGGGGTGAATGTCATCCTAGTTATTAGAGTGAAGAGGTTACATCTTTGTGGTTTCATATCTGATTAAAAAAATAAGTATGTTTTCATTAGAAGTTTGTGAAAGGTTGAAGGGAGAGCTCCATGAACTCCTTAATAAGGATTGTAATTTAGGACTAGATGATAATAAGTTATTGCATTATGTTTCTTCATTAGATAATCCCAAGACTTCATTGGATCTAGTTAAGTCATGGAAGGAAAAAGGAAATTCCCTATTCAGTCATGGGCATATTGATGATGCTTTAGAGTGTTATGGTTTTGCTGGTGTGATGCTTAGCCTAATTATCTTGGAGGAGAAAGATGCTACAAGGTTTTGCGAATTAGCTTTCTGCATCTTGCTGAATTTAGCTGCTTGTTTCCTGAAGATAGATGAATTTGATCAAGTTGGTCTTCTTTGCTCTGTTGT
This sequence comes from Beta vulgaris subsp. vulgaris, assembly GCF_026745355.1. Classification (NCBI taxonomy): domain Eukaryota; kingdom Viridiplantae; phylum Streptophyta; class Magnoliopsida; order Caryophyllales; family Amaranthaceae; genus Beta; species Beta vulgaris. The sequence goes on from NC_079203.1 coordinate 54,396,228, forward strand.
TTTAAGCTTTGACCCGTGCAATGTAAAAGCTTTGTTTAGAAGAGCTAGAGCATCGGTGGGAATAGGAAGGTGTGATTTAGCTTATTGGGATTTGCTACAAGCCTCTAAGATTGACCCATCAAACAAAGAAATTGCTAAGAAACTAATTGAAGTTCAAAGTTCAATTATTAAGCACAAGGTTCATCCCGTTGGTTTAGGGGTGGAACCATTGCCACCAAGGAAAAAGATGAAGGAACAACATCAGGACGAAGGAGAATGCTCTACTAAGATGAAGGAAGGAGATAATAATGAGACCCTAAACTTATTGCAGGCATGCGTGGATAAGGACCAAGTCACATGTGAAGAGAAAGATGTTGAAATGGAGTGTGTAACTGAGAGTGTGAGTGACTCCAAAATCAAAAATCCAAATCAGGCAGAGCCTAAACATCGGTTTGTTAACCGAAAAAGGCCAGGCTCCTCATTACAATTGTCTAAAAACATTACTCAAATGCTGAGGGACGGGAAATCAGTGCAATTGTATAATCCAAAATCAGGGTCATATATGGTAGTCCGAGTTCTTCAATTATCAAAGGGAGGCGTTAAAGGGAAAACCACAATGCAAGACGGTCAGTTGCAACAACATTTTTTTGGTCTTGCGAATGAGCATTGTCTCCCTAACAGAGTGGATGAAGTCATTAATCCCATCTTAACCCACCATGAAAGTGAAGATCTATTGATGAGCAATATGGAGTCCAAGTCCAACAGCGATATGGAAAAGGAGATAGCAGCTAGTGGGATCCACATGGCCCAGTCGAGCCCATTTGTTCCATCTAGACTTCCAATTAATGGATGTATTGCATTAGATTCTAAGGAAACTAAAGGTCGGAAGAAGCGTAGCAAAACCCAACCACGAATAGGGAACTCCAAGAGAACCCTAAAGAATTATCACAATAAAAACTCCTATTTCCTTCCTAAGTTTGATTCTATTGGCAGGTTACGTGCTGGAATAAAGAGGAAAGCTGGTTTCGGTGCAGATCCCTCCCAAAGCTCGAGGAAAAAGCATGCTTCCAGTTCTTGTGTTGCTAGCAATAATTCAGATATCAGTAATGTGTCAAGTCCTAGTTTGCAATCAGATGTTAGTAGTGAATCAGAGGTCAGTATTGTTTCATGTTCTAGTCTAATGTCGTTTAGTCTTGTAAGTCTATGTTCATCGAGTCCCAAAATAAACGAAGCCCACAACCTATCCTTAGAAGGTAGGGGAACGGGCTCACTTGTAATTTAATGTTTTTATTAATGTATGTTCTTGTTGCCAAAAAAAAAAAAAAAAAAAAAAAAAAAAAAAAAAAAAAAAACTATCCCTAAACACAAGAATCCAATTATTAGTTTTTTTCTATAATTTTTAATTTGTAGCTATAAATTAGTGTTACATCTAACTTCTATCAACTTCAATAGTTTAAAAGGGTGAAGTATATGATTAGTAGAAATTCCAATAGAAGTATATTGCAATAAGCTGACATAAATGAAGATAAATTCATACATTGGAACATTTTAATGATTTTCTAGTTTATATTATGAAGAGACATGCTAATCAGTTAAGATTTGTTAAATTTTAGATGATCGAGCTGAATTGGATAAACATCGTTACAAAAATCCACATAAATCAAGATAAATTACACATTAGTAGGTGTTATGAATACATCTATATAAGTGTACAGAGCTAGACTAGTAGGTGATGACCTATTGATATCGACATCACCTCTGATTCGGAAGAGGTCGTGGAATCAAGTCTCATTTTCTTGCAAGAAGAATCTCCAAATTTCCGTCACATGTAAGGAATTTCAATTTACCTTATTCAAAAATAAAAAAACACGCATAGCTACGCATTTTTAGCTGAGTTGGATTTCACTTTACATTTATATCTACTACAATACCAAGCTAAGCTTGGGCTAGTGTTGGGATTTTGTCCTTCCAAATCCAACTTCAAGGTTAAAAGTTCAATTTCCACTAGGGACACTCTGAAGATTGGGATTTCTCTTACCCTCCCCCTACTCTCATAGTGTCTAGCCTGCTAACACGAATCAAGTTGACTCGTGTCACTAATAAAAAAAATATATAATTATATATATATCTACTACAATATTGTTGTTTCTCTTGTCAAAATTAAAGTAATATTATTGTCCTCTAATTTTTTTTATACACGTAAGTTGAAATTCCTTGCAAAAAAAGGATAATTAATGACCTCTCTTACAAAAGGTAAGAATCGATCGCATAGGTGATCCGAGTACCACCTATTTCTCGTTATCCTTAAAATAATGTTAGATCAAGTCTTTCAACGTAAACGATATTTAACATACTTCCTCCGTTTCTTTTTACTCGCTACACTTTCCATTATGGGAAGTTTCACATTACTTGTTACACTTCTTTTTTGGGCAATAAACTCTCTCTATCTCTCTCCTCCCACATGGGTCCCTTTTCTTTTTACTCTCTACCTCTCTCTTCTCCAAAAATTACCTAGGAGTCCGTGAAATGAGAAGTGTAGCGAGTAAAAAGAAACGGAGGAATTACATGTTATCAATAAAGCTGACTTATTTCACAGCAAGTTACCAACTTACCAACACACATAAACTGATCACAATAACTATTTTTTTCAATTAAGAATCACAATAACTATTTTTTTTCAATTAAGAATCACAATAACTATTTTTTTCAATTAAGAATCACAATAACTATTTTTTTCAATTAAGAATCACAATAACTATTTTTTTCAATTAAGAATCACAATAACTATTAATTACTCGCCATAATTGTGACATCGCTAAACGGATCACTAGTTTCTCACCGAAACCACCGATTTCTAATTTGTCAGTTGTCACTTCCTTTCCCCCCACTATTCCAACAGACCAACACACATACCTTCTCCATAAAAATTTTACAGTCTTTAGTACTTGGAAACATCTGCATCATAGGAGGCAAAAAAGTCACTCACCTTCCAAGAATAACAATATATTTTAAAACATAAATTTGTGTATTTTTACGCGAATAAAAATATAGTCAGCTGTAATCTTGTTAAATTCGTCTTAATATGTATTTCCTTCGTCTCATAATATAGTGTTTACTTCATTCTTGATGGATCAAACTTTAAAATTTTTGATCGAATATTCTCATTTACATATATAAAAAACATATTCATGTGGGATCTTGTTAGATTCGTCTCAATGTGTAATTTCATAATATTAACTTTTTATATTTTTTTATTAATACTGAAGTGAAGATATTAAAGGTCAAAGTTACGTCTTGGAGACCGTGTAAAAAAGAAATAAACACTATATTATGGGACGGAGGAATACTTTTTATGATTTTTTCATATACAAAATTAGACATATATATACTCGAAATTTTTTTACATTGACATGCGTAAAAAAATAACCGTGTCATAATTAATTTGAAATGAAGAAATAAATTTTATTAATAACCCAAAATTTAAAATTTAAATTAAGAAAGCTTTATTTCTTTGTTTGCAGATCCCTAACTTTTACTTTTTCCTTCCTTGGGAACTCCCAAGTTCTTTTCCCCCACTTCATCACCAGCTGTTTTATTTTTTGCACCTTTCTTTCCTCCTTGGACCACCCTATATATACATCACCAAACTACCCTCTTTCCCTTTGTATTTATATTCTATTTTTCACTTCCTACTTCATTGACGCATTTCATCAAACACCTTTCAAACATTCAAAATTCCCAACAAAAATTCTCAAACTTTTTTCTTCCCTCTTCAATTTACAGTCCTAAAATCACTGTAAAAACCTTTAATTCCTTAAACCCATTAATGGGTACTTCTAAATTCAACCAAATTCTTCTTTTATTCTTTCATCTTCATCTTCTACAAATATCATGCTCTGTTTTTGTTCATTCAAAAAAACAGAGTAATCTCTCTCCTACCATTATGTTTGAACTAAAATCTCAACAAATTCCATCTGGGTCAATCAGACGACCAACAAGCAAGCTACCATTTCATCACAACGTTAGTCTTACAGTCTCTCTCCTAGCTGGCACACCCCCACAACGTGTCACAATGGTATTGGATACAGGTAGTGAGCTTTCATGGCTTCACTGTAAAAAAACTCCTAATGTAAATTCTTTATTTAACCCTCTTCATTCCACGTCTTATTCTCAAATACCGTGTTCTTCACCCGTTTGTCAGACCCGAACCCGGGATTTTACCATACCCGCTTCGTGTGACCCGAATAAGCTTTGTCATGTGTTAGTATCTTATGCTGATGCATCTTCTATGGAAGGTACCCTTGCAATGGATAATTTTCAAATGGGCGGGTCATCCATACCCGGAACTTTTTTCGGGTGTATGGATCAAGGTTTTAGTAGTTCCGAATCCGATTCGATGACAACCGGGTTATTGGGTATGAACCGTGGGTCGTTATCTTTTGTTACCCAAATGAATTACCCGAAGTTCTCGTATTGTATTTCGGGTCGAGATGCTTCGGGTGTGTTATTATTTGGGGAGGTAAATTTTGCTTGGCTTAAACCAAGAAGTTACACCCCTATGGTAAAAATTACTAGTCATTTACCGTATTATGACCGTGTGGCATACTCGGTACAATTTGAAGGGATTAAAGTTGGTGGTAAAATTTTATCTTTACCTAAATCTATCCTTCAACCCGATCATACCGGGGCGGGTCAAACTATGGTCGATTCGGGTACTCAATTTACTTTTTTACTTGGGCCGGTTTACACCGCGTTAAAAAATGAATATTTAGCCCAAACGAGGGGGAAATTAAAGGAATTAGGTGACCCGAATTTTGTATTTCAAGGTGCAATGGATTTGTGTTATCGGGTTCCCTTAACTCAAAAAAGTTACCCCGTTTTACCTACGGTTACATTAATGTTTAAGGATGCCGAAATGAGCGTATCAGCAGAGCGATTGTTGTATCGAGTACCGGGTGAAGTAAGAGGATCCGATGGAGTACATTGCTTCACATTTGGTAATTCGGATTTACTTGGTGTAGAGGCTTATATTATTGGGCATCACCATCAACAAAATATGTGGATGGAATTTGATTTGGTACAATCAAGGGTTGGACTAGCTGAAGTTAGGTGTGATTTGGCCAGTCAGAGACTAGGATTAGGTCTCTAGAAACAGAAGGAATTTTGTCCTTGTTAAATATATAAAGAAAATACATGTGGAAATGTGAAAATTGTTTGTGGAGCAAAGATATGGTGTTGGTAGGAGTTTTGGTTAGGTTGTTTGACCAAACATAGATTGATAAAAAAAAAATATCTAAAGCTAAGGTCCACTTCTTCGAGGTGTACCGTGTGGAGTGGGTTTTTTTTTGGTTTAGATGAGTACATATAGCTGTCTGGATTTGGCATTTGCCACATCTATGTGCTTACCTTTTTGTACATTTCAAGTATTTACTTGTATATAAAAAGGTTCGAGTGATTATAATATACTCCTAACTTTTCTTATCTAACTTTACACTGTTTTTTTTCTCATACTTCCTCTGTTTATAAATAGTTGCACCATTTTTACTTTTCACGTATGCCGATACATGATTTCAACCATTAATATCTTTAATTATCAATAAGTAAAAACTATAAAAAAATTATATTAAAAAAAATTTACATTGAGACGAATCTAACAAGATTCCACATGACTATGTTTTTCCTAAAATATAAATCACTAAAGACAATCTAAGTGTAAGATGTGAACAGTGCACAAAATAGAAATGATGCAACTATTTCTAAACGGAGGAAGTATATGTTAATTGTTATATCGAGTAATTTGGTTTGTATCTCACAATAAGTGTTGTTTCAGTGGTGATGGAGACTGGTTTTAGTAGGATGGATTCGTGTTTGAATCCCGTAACACCTTTGTGAGAGGAATGAAACCTAACCACCCCGAACTTGGCCTCGATCCGGATGTAGCTCGAAGGGTGAACCGGGTGCAAACATAAAAAAAACAATCTTGAAGTTGTAGGATATTAGGATTAAAATTTAAACCCTACTAGAAGCACTTTGGGGATGGGATTTTCCCTTACCATTCCCGTCTACTTCTAAGGGGCCTTGCCTACAAACCTGGATTGGATTGACCTGTGTGAAGTTTCGGTCCGATTAGGGCCCCTTCTCCTTACCTAAAAAGAAAATATATGTTAATTGTTATAAAATACTACTCTCGTTACTAAATAGTAATTATACTTTTTTTTTCACATGTCCATGTAAACTTTTGATAAACTAATATTTTTAATTTTTGTATTTGTAAAAATTATAAAAAGTTGATATTTTAAAAGTATATATTGAGATAGATCAAATAAAACTCCACATGAGTATACTTTTTCTTACCCATAAATTACCTATGATGGTCAACTTAAAATTTGTAAGCAGTATATAAAGTCAAAATATAACGATTATTTAAAAATAGAGGTAGTATTTTCTTATATTAAAATAAATGAATATACTTTTATTTGGTCGATCAAGTGCAATACCAATTAGATACATTATCTTTCTATGAAGTCATATACTAGATTTTCAGATGGATCTTTTGTGTCCCTTTCACATGTGACTAGCCCCTAAATTTGTCGATTCATCATCTTTTTCACCTCCAATATACAGGATACTCTATTGTAGATTATTACTATTTATCAGATTTAACAAAAAAAAGGGTGTGTTGCTTGTTATCGTGGCATGCAAACAAAGCAATTGTACATTTTCATGTTCATTGTTCATCACATACATCTTGTGATTTCTGACCCAATTAAGACCCCTTCTCACTCAACCACCCATCCCCCTCTTCCCCCACAAAAGAAAATTAAATTAAAAGAGAAGCCTTCTTTTCATATAATCAGAGGTGGTTCTTGATCCATGCAATATGAATAATAGAATAAAACCCTAAAGACACAGAGGGTCCGAATATATTTATATGGACTATTTGAAAAAGAAAGACAACGACAAAGCATTGGATCAGTAATAAAGTGATAAGGGAAGGGTAAAAAGAACGCAGGTTCATTTTATGGTATTATTTAATTGATCTACATACATTGTGTAATCACGGTAATATCAGATATCTATTAATTTTTTTACTTTTGTAATAGTAATTACGGTAGTACCTTTAACACTTTTAATTATTTTTATAATAGTTTTAGTTGCGAACTACCCTTTCAGATAAAAAAGAATGGGATGGGTCCAATAATTTTACTTTACTCACATTAAGTCATACACATTAGGGTTTAGCAATTAGGAACGCATAAACTTATTTTTTCCTGTTCAAGTCAATAAGATCATGAAACATTCCAATTTTTTTATCTCTTCTTTTCCATATAATGGATTTACCTGGACAAAGATAATAGAAATTGATGGATGATAAAAAAAATTAGATTAAGATAAATGCAAAACTAATTCACATGATAACAATTTATATTTATATTAGGGTTTCAAAAAACTACCCTTTATAACCAACTCTTATCAAAAAACCACAGTTGAAAAATTTTCTTTCAAAAAACTACCTTGTCTAACAAATTTCTTTCAATATACTATTATTTTACGTTTATATTTAGTTAATCAACAAATGACAGTAGCCGATAGGGAGCAAGAAAAGAAGATAGAAACGAGATGGAAATAAAAAAAAGGCAATTGACAATGACTCAATTATTAGTGATTAAACTTCATTTATGATAAAATGGTAGTCTATTGAAATAAATTTGTTATATAAGGTAGTTTTTGAAAGAAAATTTTTAAAAGATAGTTTTTTGAAATTTTTTTATTATAAAAAATAGTTTTATAAAATTTTCCCTTTATATTATTAAAGTACGATCAAAATATATTTATGAGTGCTAAGGTGAGTCAAAGTAATTTTGAAGTACAAGTACATGCCTTGCGTGCCTTGCGGAGTTGGGGGCCTTGCCATTCATGGAGGCCTTAAGTATAAAGTCTTATTCTCTCACCTAAGAAAAAAAATGCTATTAAGGGGCGTTTGATTCACAAAATAGTATAGGTTTAGGATAAGGAATGAAATCATGGTGGTATGAGATCGGAACTTGATACCTGATTCTATGTATTTGGATTTATCTTGGAGTGAACGTTTTCCTTTTATTTTTATACTTGAAGATTTGGTATGAGTCATACTCACCTCACCTCTTGGGTTTCTAAATCTTATACCTTAAAAATTTGGGGAATGGGTTTAGAAGTTTAAAGTTTTACAAACAAACACTAAATATTCGTATAAATTTTAGTCATTTTAAACCCATACCTCATACCTTATTTCTTTGAACCAAACAAGTCATAAATGGTTTAAATTGGTATACACGTACCTTGACAACTTGTTAGTTGTTCCTTTAATATGGAGTCTTACTGTCTTGATAAATTGATACTCCATACTCCATTACCACTCCATAGTGTACACTCATCAGTCACGACTCATGAGCGAGAATTTATGTAGGCAGACCTATCAATATAAAGTACATTGTTGCACTATTTTAAGCTATGTTTCTTCACCGTAGATCCTTATTTAATTTAACAAACTTATTACTTATGTTTTTCAAAATTGGATTAGAATAATTCACAACAAATCTTTATAGTTTCATTTACTGAGTATCAAACATCTTCAATTTAAGCTCCGTTCTTTTAGATTGGGAAAAATTGAATTGAACTGAATTGCGAGAAAACTGAACATGAGAGAGTATCTGAACTAAAGTGAATTGAAAATAAATCCAAAAGAACAAGGCTATAAATATAAAATTAGATATTTGAAAAGTTCGTGACAAAAAAAAAAATCAACAACTACATAAATATGTTTTTTTTTATTATTATAAAGTAGCATCAAAATACGATCAAATATTTAAATGGGTTGGGGCCAAACCTGTATATGAAGAAGAGTTTGTCAAACTTAAAAACCTAATAGAGGTTCTATCCTAAAACTAATAGGAGTAACTACTCAAGCAATCAAGCATATATATCAAGTTCCTCTCCTTTTGTTCAATGTGAAACAACACTTGTACTTGCATGTGGGTAGTTTGTGAAATCTTAACATGAATATTTCACATTAACAGGAGGAGTAATCAGTTCAGTTCAATCCATTTCATTTCACTTAGTTTATCTCACAGTTTTCATTCATTTCGGCTCCGTTTGGTAGGGCGTAAAATATTTTTAGTGTAAAATGATTTTCATGGAAAACAATTTACAATGGAAAACACAATTCCAAATTTAGTTTTCCGTTGTTTGGTTCGATGTAAAAAAAATGATGAAATGAAAGGAAAATGAAAGGGAAAGTAAGGAGGTAGTGAGAGGAGTGTACAAGAGAAAGAAGGAAAATAGTTTTCCCTTCATTTTGAAAGGAAAATGGTTTTCCATCCTTGGGAGAGTAATTTTACCCCAAGGGAAAATGATTTTACACTCTTTTGCCAACCAAACAATGTAAAACTGAAAATAGAGGAAAACAGTTTTCCGGGAAAACATTTTACGCCCTACCAAACGGAGCCTTCAATTCATTTCAGATCAATTCAGTTTTTATTTATATTCTGTTCAGACAAATTCATTTCAGTTGAGTTCAGTCCAAAAAAACGGAGCTTAACTACGTACTCACAAGCAATCAAGCCTATCAAGTTCCTCTTCTTATGTTCAATATGAAACAACATTTGCACTTACAGTAGTAAAGTTCCTGAGATCTTACTACTCAATTTTATCATTTTATGCAACGAGCTTGAAGCTCTAATGCTCTAGTCAACTGTGAAGAGAAGTTGGTCTTCATTGGACTGACTGTGGACTGGAGTCCAAAAAGAGAGAATGAAATTGATATGTCATAGACTCATAGTGCAGCTGCGGCCATCCTTGTTGACTGTGTTGCACTCAGTTGGCCCGTGGTTGCTCTTGGCCGCTTCTTGCTTTTTTATATTTACTGATGACTGGTGATTAAGAAAAATTATCTAATTTAAAATAGAACTAAAAAATTGATTGATATAAATGATCTAATGTGTATTTAATTAACGTTGGAGCTCCCACTTCCCAACTACCTTATAGTTGGGAGTTCGATTCTTATTAACTCCAAATTTGGGGTGTTTGTGTGGATATTTGCTTGTGGGTATAAATCCCCACTTTTCAGTCTCTGAAAGTTTTCTTATGGGTTGAGATCTCTTGTTACCCCCTAACTCATGAGTGCTGAGCCTACTTGGCCAGTCAATTACCGAATCAAAAATAAATAAATAATATGTGTGTAACTTTCTAAAGGTATGTTTTGAGCAACATTTATTATTATTATTAGGAAATTCATATAAAAAAGAAAGAAATTTGCATCACTTTAATACCTTTATTTAGTTTTCTGGCATTTTATTTGAGTAATTTTTTTTTGTTGGCTCAACAAATCAATATAAGTTATATACTTAACTAGTACTTGGACAGTCTGTGTAATGGAATCTGGAGTGACTTGTTAAAGCATAGCAGATGCTAGTCAAAAAGAGACAAAAATATAAAAGGCAGTTTTGAACACAATGATTAGTCAAATTCAAATATTGGTTAATAGTAGCATGTAGCCACTTTATAGTTTATAGTTAATCTCAACTTTGTAAATTAGAGAACAATTATTGAGAAAAATTAGCTTATACGATAATACAAGTGATACAACTATGGTTTCGATTTATACAACACCGATTATAACAGGTTTCAGCGGTAAATATTTTTTTTCGTTTCATCATTTTAATTTCTAAGAAAACTCATCCAAATATCCAATCCTTTTTATCGTTCTTTTATTTATATGAGTGATATGACTCTATATGATGTGTCATATGTTGAGCACACCTTATATTATCAGGATTGTTAGCTCGACTCGTGTTCATTTAAGTTTATTTGAACTCGAGCAGAGTTCAAAACTTGACGAACCGAGTTGTGACTGAGTCGAGATTTGACCAAGCGTTTACCGAGACGTTATCAAACTGTCACGAACAAGTTTGACCTATTATTTTATTTACTTGTTTTCTTTGAAATTCTTTTTTGAATATTTGTAATTTATGACTTTATTCGTTGACAGTAAAGTTGATAACTTATTATCGTGAATCATATAGAGTAAAAATATTTAAGTATACATGCATTATTGATGCATAGTACGCTATATCTATATCTAAAAAAGTAATCGAGCCTGCTCATTAGCTTTACGAGTCGAGCTTGTCTTAACTTAACTCCATTCGGTAAGACCTCGACCCGAGCCACAACGAGCCGAACTCGAAATGTTCACGAATAGGTCAAACTCATTATCACCCAAGAATACAGTGTACAAGATAAAACCATTAAATAATCAACAACATCAATTTTGAAATAGTCTAAAATGAATTCAAAATCATTACCTATAAGGAAAATCCATTTCTATTTAATACTACATCACTACGTATGTTGGAACTTGGATGGACTAAAAGTCACTAAGGTAACTTTCATAATCAATTAGGGTTGGCGTGAGTGGTTAACGACATCTCGAGCCTTGAGCATGGAAAAAATTCCAGCTAAGAAGGATGTTGTCCTTTGATATATCCATACAGATTTCGTAAGGGATTAGTCAACTCATCGAAAGCGGTGGAAAACTCCTCGTAGCAGGACAAAAAAACTATAACTTTCATGACTTTATCCAACACCAAACAGTACGTTGTAAGAAAAATCCAAAAGGGTAAACTTTTTTACACAAAGGATAAAAATCCTGCAATATAAAATTTTAACCAGTTTCTAGGACACCAGTAAAAAAAGTAAAAAAAATCAAAAACAAAGAAAGAGTTGACGGAGACCTGCCGAGTCAAAACGTTGGGCGTCGTGGGAAAATGAAGGGCGCAACTCGGTCTCTGTCCGAGTCAAATCGCCGGCTCTCTTCATCTCCGTCTTTCTTTTCCTCTACATTTTAAACCTCTCTATATTCTTTTTCTTTTTGCTGTTTTTCTAATTCATTTCTTTTAATAACACCCAATTATTATACAAATTATAACTTGATCAAAAATCATAATTTTGAGTTCCTTTGTTTTTTTTAACTCAATTATCGTAAGTTTCTTTTTTTTTTTTTCCATTTTAATTTTGTTTGGTTTTTGTCTAATTTTTAGTCGATTTTTAGGATTGTTGTTGTTATTATTATGTGAAGTGAAAATATTGGCGTTATGCGTTTTGTTTTTATTTATTCAATTTAGAAGCGTTTAAATTGTAGAATTTCTGAGATTTAGGGTTCTAATTTCTTCTTTTAATTCTATATTTATGTCTTGATGTGTTGAAATTTCATGGATTTGATGGTTTTTAGGTTAGAAATTAGGCTTTGATGAGTAATTACGATTGAAAATGCAAAATTTGGGGAATTAGGGTTTAAGTGGGGTATAATCTTGTTTGTAGATATATTAAGAGGTTGTGTATTGAGATAATTGTATTGATTGTTTTCGGCTTTAATTTGACTGTCTATTTTGTGTTGTGCATTTGAAGGGAAGCTTCTTATATTATCCGGAATAAGTTGTAATTGGGGTTGTTTTTGTGGAGTTCTACAATCATGAGTTTTGTTTTTCGAGGAACTCGGGCTGATATTGAGAATGCATTTCCAGGAATGATCCCAGAACGGCGTGTGGTACATTTCTTCATTGCTTGCTTTAATGTTGGATGTTTTTGCTGTAAGCAAGTTTTAGGATGAGATAGGATATAATCAAGATGGTTAGAGTCACAATAGTAAACCCATTTTCGCGTAATTAGTCTCCGTTGCTTATAAATGCATTGATAAATTTTGCCCCCAAGATCTTGTAAAACATTACCTTGTTCTATGATGTTGAAGCTAATTTTGTGTTGTTTTTTTTGTTAGCGCATTCATGCCACACGGCCAGTGAATACCAATTCACTTGCTTTCCTTGTAACTGGTACTTCCTTTAGCCAAATTCTGGACATGTTTCAGTTGATTAGTGATCTGGCTAATTCTCATACAATTTCTTTTTGTTGGCAGTACTTTTGCTCTTCATGATACTAAATTCGAATCAAATGTCACCGAATTTTTTGGTAGATATGTCTTCTGTTACGCAAGTTGATTTGTGTTATACTCGTAGAGTTTGATTATTTCAAGTGATATAATGGTTTTCCTTTTGACTATTTGTGAAGCTGTGGCTGGTATTTGGTTTCTTTTTGCTGGCTACTAGCCTAAGAATGTATGCCACATGTCAACATCTTCAAGCTCAGGCACAAGCACATGCTGTAGCAGCAAGTGGCCTTCTTCGCCATACTGAGCTGCGTTTACACATGCCACCATCGATTGCATTTGCCACAAGAGGACGTCTTCAAGGCCTTAGGCTGCAGCTTGCACTTCTTGACCGCGAGTTTGATGATCTAGGTATTGTGATCTAAGTTGGCTTTTTGTTGGATGATGTTATTAACTGCTTAACTTCTTTTCGAAATTGTGGTTACTGCATATTTCTTGTTTGCTTGTCTGTCCATTTGCTTATATTTCTTGCCTTTTGTGGTATAAATCATCGTTTTATGTTGTATCATTGTAGACTATGAAACATTAAGAGCACTGGATGCTGATAATGCGCCTGCAATTTCTTCAATGAGTGAGGAAGAAATTAATGCCCTTCCTGTTCACAAGTATAAGGTTAACAGTGCAGAAAGGTGAGAGTTCTTCTCCCCCCTTTTTGTTCAACAAGTATTTGTTAGAAGTTTATCTGTTCTGGGAAATTGTTTCCTGAATATGCAAGTTTCATGGGAGGTAAACTTCCCACTTCTTAATAGTGTTTTTAGCCTGAAGTTGTCATCCATGAGTTGATTACTACCTTCCGAAACATAGTATGTTGGCGGCCAAGCTTTACCTCTGCTTTAGGTAGTTCTTGGATACACCATCAATAAAAAAAATATCATTTTTCATCCTCTCTGTTGACTGTGTTTTTCAGCATGTGGTTAAAATATGAGAAACTAACTATTTTGACTGATATACAATGGTTATAGGTCATACCAACCTTTTTTCTTTTAATCTCCCCCTCTTCAGCCATTTAGTGATCTGTTTTTTGTGTTTTATCGTGTAATTTGATTGTACCATCGTAGAGGGTCGATAATAAACTATTAGCAAACCGTTTGATCACATGCTTAGAAGAAATATCAAGTCCTCTACCTCTAGTTTCGAATCGTCCGTTGTTTAGCATTCATTTTGCAGATATTAGGAGGATAGAGTAAATCATGCTGGGTCATGAAAGCTTGAGTTAAAGATTTCAGAAACTAACTCCAGCGCTGTTTACTATTGATGTCAAGATGTGTGATTTTCTTTTAATGCCAAATATTCAACCCTGCTCTCCCCTTATTTTTTTAGCGGAGGATCATAAATTCGTAACTTCTGCATTTTATTTGTTGCATAACTTTGTTTTCCTTTTGATTTCCAATTTCCCCCCTCTTGGATGCTCTTTTTGTCTCTCTTGTTAGAATTTACATGCCAATAACTAGGCCAAGTCCAACGTCTTTCATCTATGTTAATGTTGAAATTGTTGTTTCTAATTTGCTGGATAGCTTTTCTGGCTTATGCATATTTTCATTTTTTCTTTTGAGACAGTGATATAACAGAAAAGCAGCAGGCATCATCTTCAGCATCCCTGGAGGTACTCATTAATCTTTATCAGTGTGTTTCCTGTTGGCTTGATAGTCCGTAAGATCTTATGTGGGTTGCCACAATTCTCTTCCTTTTTTGGATTATGAGCGCGGTTAGTTTAGATAAGTACTATGGTAATAATAGATACAAAGTGTTCCTGTCGCTATGGTGGCCAACATGGGTGCATTGTTGCACCAAAATCTACTTCATTGTTTTTACTAATGTCAAGTATCATCTTCAGCCTTGCTGGCTGCTGGCCTGCTACGAAAGCAACAAAAATCACCTCCTATAACGATTGTCACAATCCAGATGGTGGATCACCTCTGTACCTGAGTTGTTATCAAGGGAAAGATTTAGCAACTTTAATAATTCTAAGTTATCATTATAGTATTTCAAGAATTGAACCCTTCACGGTCAGATATTATTTACAACCTTGTGAATGGTTCATAATTCATTCTACACTTTTCTCGTGCTGGTGGGTAAAACAAAAGAAATCACAACCTTTCTGTAACTCTTATAGATTTTTATAATTATTTCCTAGACCTAGCATTCCAATTCAATGAGAATCTGCAAAGTCTCTTCTCTCCTTCAGTTTAGTGGAACATCCTTGGCTGTTGTTTTAATATTCGTGTGATAGTTGAGTTCTGAGCAACTTTCAGCCTTTTCAGCATGGCTCTTTGTGCAGTCCTGACTTCTTTCTGACTGGCCCCCTTTTAAGAACTTAAGTAGTGCCTTTTTCTTTACCTTGTTTTTCGATAGCGAGTTGGTCAGAGTAGGGAGAGAGAGAGAATTACATCATTAGATGTTCTGACTCAATCCTCCCTAACAAGCCATTTTGCCCAGTTCCTTGGCTGACCATTTATGAAACAGCGCAAGTATGTTTTCAGCCCTTTGTTTACTACTTCAACTGATTATCTGTTTCTGGTTGGTAAGCTGTGCTCTTGTTTAAGGATGTGCCTTGCAATTGGAAAAGTTCCAGAAAACAGCTCATGAATATCTTATCTTGATCAGAGACAATAGATAAGGGTAAACTGCTGAGTCGTACCACCTCCGCAATACGTAGGGTAGCCAATGTAATGGCAGAAAAGGGATGCTTAAGGCCGAGTTAATGTGCTTACTTTGTATAATGATCTATGCCACTAAGATGGTATCGAGACCACCAGACTTTGAGAACCCTTAAATGAAATCCATTGTCGTATCCTCCCAGAAACTTGGGCAGGACTGGGAAGAGGATGAAATTATCCCTGATGGATTAAGCTGGAAGCTTTGTTTTGCTCACATGATGCACAACCATGCAGATATTAACCAATCACCTTCCTCTTATCATGCCAAAACCACTTCTCGCAATTCTTTTATCTGATTCATTTCACATTATATTTATATCTACAGAGTTGGAGGTTGAAGCTTTGGGCATTGGATTGTCTCTAGAGTCTTGTCCTTTTTTTTTTCTAATATAATTTGAAAGTTTATGTAAACATTAACAGCATCTGAGTTTAAACCAAGTATATCTGTTTTTGTTTCAAAATTCCAGAACATTGCTTTCTGCTATCATCTCCATGTAATGAATTTGTTTATTTTTGGTACTTTTATAATAGCAGAAGGGGCAGGAAATTTCGATCAATGTTGGCAGCTCAGAAGATGAACTAACTTGTAGTGTGTGCTTGGAACAAGTAAATGTTGGAGAACTTATTCGTAGCTTGCCATGCTTGCACCAGGTGAGCTGACTGAGCTCTATTGGAGCTCTTTTTTTTTGCTTATCATTGATATTTTTCATCGGTTAGTAATGGGGAAAAAGCTTGATTTGTTGTCTTTTAGGTAACATGTTCCACAAAAGAATCTGCTGTTTTTGTGGTAAATCTTCAATTGTGAAAATTGTTGATCCACGCGATGGTGTATTAATTTCTCTTTGTTGTAACTCGCAATGGTTGTGTGAGTCTTTATGTGGATTTATGGCAGTCTGTCCTGTACCCTTTCTTGGGGGGTGGGTGGGAGTTGAGGGTTATGTTGGTTTTTCTATCGCCATTCGTTTTGGCGGTTGTGAAATTGCAGTGGGCTTGGTCGCTTGGAGCATTGCAAAAACTTGGGTGTTTCCTTGTATCTTCTTTGCATATGGCTTGCTATCAGTCGTGTAACTGTTTTTTTGTGATTGTGAATAATGGTTGCAGACCTAGTTTTTGTTATCGTATTCACATAATATGAATTCTTATGCCCACTTTTTCTTGTTTGTGCAGTACCATGCTAACTGCATTGACCCATGGCTTAAACAGCAGGGGACATGTCCTGTATGTAAATTCAAGGTTGGGGCTGGTTGGCACGATGACGATTGATGGTTCATACACGGTTTAGGAAGTGGCTCTTACCACCTTATTTACATTTTTATGTAGCTGTAAAACTTGATGTCTCATCATTCATGTGAAGCTGCTGTTCTGTCAATTGTCATACCCTTGTATTAGGACTATTGGCTGGTACTGCAACTAGGTTTAATTTGGACTTTGGTAAACTATTTAGGAAATTTACCAACGGCTTGTTTGGTATAAGGTAATATATAAAGAGAATGACGATTGCATTCACATTTGATGTTTCATGTGAATATGAACTTTAAAATACCATTTATCGGCGTGCGTATGAGTGGTAATGAAGATGCGTTGGGAATAATGTTTGTTAATGGCGCTGATGTTCTTGGGTTAGCATATGAAGGTTACATGTAGAATTTATTGCCGTCTTTTGAAACATTATTATGTTGTACCAAACGAGTCGTTCGATTTGATCCCTCGATAGCTTGTAAATATATTAGTATCATTGATAACCTACATCTTTTAGCTCTTTTTTCCCCTACTGTAAACGTTGTCGAAATCTACTGATTTTGTTTTTGCTGCTTGGGATTTTATTGTTTAATCATGTTCAAAGTTGAGAAAGGATGACAAGTACAGTAAGCATTTATTCGTTTATGTACTGGATATGTTGATATGATGCATTTGCTATTGTTTTTGAAAAAATCACCAAGGAGGTGTCGAAGGACCAGAAACAGACGCAACTCAGAGACGAAGTAAGAAAAACTGGAGAGGGGGCAAGGAGTTGTTTGAATGTATTAGCCAATTCGTCCTGCTTTCTGTTTGCCAATTTTTCCTGTATTTTGTTTTTGTATTTTCCGGTTATCAACAAATGCATTCGGGTAAATACTCCATAATTTACCGAGGAAGAGATGGTAGCTCAGTTGAATACCACTCTAGATTCTAGGGTATTGTTCGGGGTTCCAGTTTTCATTCCAATAATATGTTGGTATTTCTCTTGTGGTGGCAGTGAGTTTTTAGGTTTGTTGTCTTTTGTGGGTAGTTTAGCCTTGCACCCGATTTCTGAGTTGCGGTTTGGTCTTTGTGTCAATATCTCTCCTAATATGAAAAATAAACTTAAGCTATGTTCACTTATCTTGAGAAAAATAAGCTTAGATGAACTTATATAGAACCAATAGCTTCACATAACTGGTTTTGCTATCTTATTTAGTTGTTGCAAAAAACAAACTTGAGATATAGGGCTACTGAAGTACTGAGGGCTATACAAGCTCAGCCTACAAGGCTACAACTATATAATAAGACTTTCTCCTCAACCTATCTATGCTGAGCTTAATATATGTTTGCTAAACTATGCTTAATTTCTCGCTTACTTGAACTTAGCTGTGCTAAATTTTTATCTTAGTTTTATTGAGCTTAACTAATTTTTACTTGGACTTCTTCCTGTTGAACTTAGTTGTTTTTACTGCAACTTATTTCTATTTTGACTGAAACTTTGATAAGTTGAGGAAAACCAAAGCTCAAATAAATGATAAGTGGAGTTCATGACAATAACTCACCAGACAAGTCATACTTAGGTGAACATAATGCACTCTAAATATTTAGACGAACCTATCAATAGACAATGAAAAAAAGCGAGGAGAAAGAAAAGATTACCACTTGATTATTTTCTAACATTTCATAATTGCAAAAATAGGGTTTTTGAAGATTATCTCAGCTCCACATGTTTCTGGTAAACTATTTAGTGTGTAATTAATTAATTTTACAATATTTAAATTGCAATACACGAGCCTGTATTCCTTGGTTGTAATTTGACCCTAATATTCATCTTTTGTTTCAATATTTTTGACATACTTCTCCGGACACGCTTGTTAATGAATAATTTTAAATATTTATAATTCTCTATAAGTACAATTATAAAACTCGATATTTCAAAAGTATATATTGCGATAAATAATCTAATAGGTTCCTACATAACTCTATATTTTCATTTTCAGAAATTACAAAAGCACAATAATTATATACTGGGTAAATAGTGCAAACCATCAAACCGTGTCAAGTATTTTGAAACAGAATTTTCGTCTCAAAACATGAGCTTCATATCTGTCTAATGTCTAGCTAGAGAAACAGTAGCAGTATTTTGCAATGCACTCTTTTATGGACGTAGACCTTGCAACTCGCCAACCATGCATGCATACGATTACAAGAAAAGCCTTGAGAACAGGTCTCTGGACTACAGGAGTGCCCTTCAAGTGACGGTTTTATTTGTTTTTTCTTTCTTTTATTGTTGTTGGTGTCTGAATTTAACCGTACAGCTGTGTATTGCATGTATGCTTCAATCCTTCAGCCTCATACCACATATGCATAGATCAACTCGGTAGTCATTAATCATATACCTAATAAAAGTCGTCTAGATGTATGTTTTGAACAAAAAATTAATATTATTTATGCACTTATATTGACCGAAAAGTTGTGAATAGTATACAATGCGAATTTTAGTATGAATGTGTTGTCGAATTTATCTCAATATATATTTACAAGATTTTCAACATTTTATAATTTTACAAATATCTAATTAGAGATATCAATGATCAAAGTTGTATATTGACAAGCGTGAAAGTCAAAGCGTTGCAAGTATAAAAAAACCTTGTCTTGAGACTGTTTTTGTACATTATATCGCCTTATGTGAGTATGTGACTCCCTTGTTTTTTTCTTTTTTGAGATCCTCCTTCCATAACTAAGCATTCAAAAAATTCTCCTAGAACATCATTAAGTAATTAAGATCATAATATACTTAGTACTTTAATTTTGTTAAAGTTTGAGCCCACAAGCTTCCCTATATCATGAATAATCCCTGTGAGTATCTTGAACCTGGTTTAAGCTAATATGATAATTTTAGTATGCTAAATATTCAATTAATACTCTTCGCAATGTAATTAACTGAAGTAGTCAACTAATACGCACCTGAGATAACCTTGCTGGTCGAGGTCCAAATCAATTACTACATTTGATCATCTCTTGTTTCCTTGCAGTATTAGATATATTCACTTAGTGAACAAATATATTACTAAGTTTTTAAACCGATGACAAAACTGATAGAGTATAAATCTAATTCTAGGGCCTCAACCATCAGTTTAAGTTTATGGTTGAGTTGGTTTCTTGACATGGTAACGGAGCCAACGTGACAAAAAAGTCACGGGTTCAAATCTCATATACCCCTCCTTTCTCAGTGGAATATTTAGCGATAGGTATGAGGGATGCATGTGTTGCATCCACACTTCATGCCTAAATGGCTCTTGTGTGAGGGGACGTGATAGAGTATAAATCTATTTCTAGAGCATCAACCATCAATTTAAACTTTTGGTTGAGTTGGTCTCTTCATAAAAACATCAACAAAAGAATTGCAATTTATCCAATAAATTATCTAAATCAGAAACTGTATAGACTTTGTCATCACTCTAAAACCAACAGTCTAACAAACAATTTGGTCCAAAGTTTTAGAGCTAGCTTCTATATCCATCTTTTTTTTCACCAAATCATCTGAGAAACACCCTATATAAGTTCTTCTCTTGCATGCAACTTTCACATCATCATTCTCAAGTTGGTAATTGAATTGCATAATTCTTTCAATTACACTTTCTTATTAGCTTCTAAGCTTGTCAGATATGGCAACTTTCTGGAGATTGCTGATCGCGCTTTTTAGTATTATTTGCTTCATGCTTCCCAACAATGCCATTGATGCAAGTTACACCGGCATCACTAGACACTACAAGTTTAATGTACATGAAAAATCTTCTTATGCTGCTTTTCAAATTCATCAGTAGTTTATTAGACTCTTAGAACTTTTATAACATTGTTTTACTATGCACATTATGTTATCCACACCATTCTTGTTAATTACTATATCATCATTGTAGATCAAGCTGCAAAATGTGACAAGATTATGCCACACCAAGAGCATTGTGACTGTTAATGGGCAGTTTCCAGGGCCTCGTGTTGTTGCTCGAGAGGGTGATCGACTTGTTATCAAAGTTGTTAACCATGTCCAGAACAATATTACCATCCATTGGTATCATGCAATCTTCAAGTTTCATTTATTTACTAAATATCTTCAATTTCATGTCAACCAAAAACGCTTGTAATAACCATTGATACAAGTATATATTGATAAACTCTACCTAACATGTAATTAGAAGGCAGAAAATGAAAGACTGATGGATTTTGTGGCATGGCTAAAATCATCAAAACAATTTTAAACTACTAATCTGTGTTGTCTGTGCAGGCATGGGATCAGACAGCTAAGAAGTGGATGGGCAGATGGACCAGCATATGTAACACAATGTCCCATACAAACAGGGCAGACATATGTATACAACTTCACCATTACTGGGCAGAGAGGCACACTTTGGTGGCACGCGCACATTTCTTGGCTCCGATCAACCCTTTATGGACCTATCATTATTCTGCCTAAGCGCGGTGTTCCATACCCTTTTCCTCAACCTTACAAGGAAGTTCCTCTTATCTTTGGTAAAACATCGAGCTATAGTTAGACTATGCTACACTTCTGTCTCAATGTCACTATTTTTGCTTAAGTACATTAAGGTACCGAACATTTAATTTCATTGATAGTTCTCATATCTTTTGGGGGTTGCAGGAGAGTGGTGGAATGCGGATCCTGAAGCAGTAATTAGCCAAGCATTGCAAACAGGAGGTGGTCCGAATGTGTCGGATGCCTACACTATCAATGGCCTTCCTGGACCATTATACAATTGCTCTGCCAAAGGTATATATATATATATATGTAAACAAGCATTGAGATGATTAAGAAAGCTCTTTGTCTCTATTGTTGAACTTCTACCTGTTACAGATATAGAGCAACTCCAAATAATATACTTTCTACTAATTCATCTCATGTGCATATGCAGACACCTTCATGCTGAGTGTTAAACCAGGCAAAACTTATCTCCTCAGGATAATCAATGCTGCACTCAATGACGAACTCTTCTTTAGTATTGCCAATCACACTCTCACAACAGTAGATGTTGACGCCGTCTATGTCAAGCCCTTTGAGACGGATACAATCATCATAACTCCGGGACAAACCACCAATGTCCTCTTGAAAACTAAGCCCTATCACCCTAAAGCCACCTTCCTTATGATGGCGCGGCCTTATGTTACAGGAAACGGAACCTTTGACAACTCCACTGTTGCCGGAATCCTTAACTATCAACACCCAAAACCATCAATTTCAATCAAGAAACTTCCTCTCTTCAAACCAACACTTCCAGCTCTAAGAGACACATCTTTTGTTTCCAACTTCACCAACAAACTTAGAAGCCTAGCAAATGCACAATATCCGGCTAATGTACCAAAGAATGTCGATAAACACTTCTTCTTCACAGTGGGATTAGGTACTAATCCATGCCCAAAAAACCATACATGTCAAGGTCCAAACAATAAAACAATGTTTGCTGCTTCAGTTAACAATGTCTCCTTTGTCATGCCAACCAAAGCTCTCTTACAAACTCACTTCATACAGTCACATTCCCTCCACCAATTACAACGAGTTTTCACCACTGACTTACCCTCCTCACCATTGATCCCCTTCAACTACACTGGCATGCCGCCTAACAACACGATGGTGATAGACGGAACAAAGGTAGTTGCGGTTCCATTTAACACGAGCGTGGAGCTAGTGATGCAGGACACTAGCATTCTTGGGGTAGAGAGTCACCCTCTTCACCTCCATGGGTTCAACTTCTTTGTTGTTGGTCAAGGATTTGGAAACTTTGATGCAGAAAAAGACCCTGCAAAATACAACCTTGTAGACCCTGTTGAAAGGAACACTGTTGGCGTACCATCTGGAGGATGGGTTGCTATTCGTTTCTTTGCAGACAATCCAGGTAAATACATAAAACTAATTTACGAGAAAGACAAATTCTTATATGTAGCGGACTCACAATAACTTATCGTCAAACAAAAAAGACCCGAGTGACTTTTCTAATTTAAGGGTCGATTCCTTACTATTCATAGAGATAATTTTTGACGTCTCATAATAAGTTATTGTAAGTCCGCCTCACCTAAGACCTGTCGATTCCAAAACATAAACATTTTTTTATTATTTGATTAGCTAATGCATTATATTACATTTTGGATATAATCAATATAGGAGTATGGTTCATGCATTGCCATTTGGAAGTGCACACAAGTTGGGGATTGAAGATGGCTTGGGTTGTACAAGATGGAAAGCTGCCTAATCAGAAGCTGCCACCACCACCATCTGATCTTCCAAAGTGCTGAAAATATTTTCACCAGAGAATATTTTCTACAATGACTAGCAGAATATTATTCTGATTATTTTTTTTTAGAAATTCTTTTTCCCCATTTCTATTTGATTGTATTTTATTTTGTTAACAATTCTTGTAAGGAAGAGTTAGGCGGATTTGGTTTGAAATTTCAGATTTTGTATTGCTTTCTCAATAAATTTCCTTGTTTTGATGACCAAGTAATGAAAGTTTCTGCATGAATTAATTTCATATACTTTTTGAGACAAATTCATCCAAGTGGAAAATGATATCCATTACAGTATCTCACATCCAATATAGCCACAAGTGCACAACGTATTCAAGTTGAGCCGACAATTCAACTTGAACCTTACCCATTTACGATTGAGATTGGAAATGTTAATTTTGACAGTTCTAATCTTAACCCGTTTAGTCCACTCATATCGAGATACAAAATAAATTCCAAACGTAAATTTTGTTTTTCATTGTCGATGCTCAGATAAATCAAAACATATTAAAGAACAAAAATGTTGAAGACAATATACGGTATACCACGACATTTAAAAGTAATGAAACATATATATAAAAGTGTTAGAAATCGGTAATTACTCGTTCCACCTCTTTTTACATGTAACAGTTTTGGGAAATAGATATCTATATATTATATCCATTATTTGGAAACCATGATCGATAAAAAAGTATCAAATCTCTTTTTATATTTGTCATCTTTTTATCCAATAACTCTCAAATATCAGTCATCTTAACATAAAATTACGATCTTGTTCATATTTTTCCTCGTGTACCATAAACTTGTACGTGTCTAGTTGACTAAAACAACATTGCAAATAGTTATAGACAGAGGGAGTGCTTTCAACTAGGCAAACCTTGATCCTCGCAATATCTGAACGGAGTACTAGAAGTCCTGGCTCAATAACTATTCCATATGGCATTGTTGCATTCATAGCAAACTATTATAATCTGCCTAATCTATCCTAGCTCTACTTTTTCATCTTTTCCCTATTCTTTTCGGAATTATCCAAAGTAAAACACCTTGCTCGGAATTCGGAAAGTATCAGTATTTTGTAATGCACTCTTGTGCGGAGATAGACCTTACAACTATTCATGCATACGTTTGCAAGGAAAGCCTAGGGCCCTAGAACAAGAGTACCCCTAAAGTGACGCTTTTCTTGATATTTCAAAACAGCTACTTGCTTCTATTGTGCTATCCACATACCGCCACTTGTTGGATTATGTTCTAAAACTAGTCAAATAGTTTCCTAATAGTTAGGACTAGTTGTTAATAATAATTAGTAGGCTAATAAGTAGTAGTCTATATAATGATCGATTAGTGGAATAGCAAGAAGTGGGTTACGTAATAGACATGTTATTAATAGTGATTTGTATGCCTATTTAAATGTTATTTTGTTTAATTATTTATATATGAAAAATATAAAAATATAGTCTTTTTAATTCTATTCATGTTTCTCTTTTTTTTCTCCTCTTAAAAATTCTACACCGCTTCCCACTAACCATCTACCAACTTAGTACTCTATATTGCTATAAACATTATCATAAAATCATACTAATATATTAAATATAATTATGTAACTGGGGAAGCTTATAAAAGTTGAGTAGGCTCAGTATCATTTTAATTGTTCACAAAGGTCTCAATCAATATACAAACTTTACTTAGTAAAGTTCCTAAAATCTGAGTATCTACATCACTGTAGATATCAGCTAAGCTTAATTAACCAAATTAGAGTTCCTTTTGGTTAAATCATTAACAGAAAGAATCAAATTCTATCCAAACTGATGGAATCAAGGCTTGAAAAGCCTTGTTGTCTTCTTTTCATTAAATTTCCCACATTGCTTCTGGGAGGGAATACTTCCTTTGTTTTATATAATCCATTCATCCTTACTCTTATTGAGTTGGTACTTGAGATGCTTTTGTGTAAGACTGACAATTAGGTCGGGTTGGGTTAGTTTCAGGTTGACCTGATTTATATTTCAGGTCACTTACCCCTAACCCAAACCCGACCTGATTTATATTTCAAGTCGAAAACCTCAACCCAAACCGGACCTTATATTTTTCGGGTTGACTCGAAACCAATCCAAATGACCTAAAATAAAAATCTAAATATCCAATGGTAAAAAACTGCCAACTTAATACTGAAAGGTACTGTACATGCAACATGTTTAAGTTCCAACATTCAAAGCCGGAATTTTTAGGTTGAACTTTGAAGTGAGTTGGGCTTGGCCAAATATTATAGCCTAACCGGCTAGGGGCTAACCTAACATAATATAAGTTATTTTTAAATCAAGTCATTTCGGGTTATTTTCAGGTTCAAAAGGTCAACCTGAACCTAACCCATTATATTTTCAGGTCGGGTTGGGTCGGTCGAAAATCTCAACCCAAACTCGTAATTTTCAGGTCAGTTTCAGGTCGAGTTATCAGGTTGGGTCAGTTTTTGCCAGTCCTACTTTTGTGGTTGGATGTCATGCTTGGATTTGGGCTTGCTATCACACACGCGCGTCGCCCGGACTGGGCCAGGGCCATGGGCCTTGAGCGGTATTGGGCCTTGGGGAATAAACTTAACTTAACTAACTTTTTGGACCCATGCCGGACGCGTGTGACTGATGAAGGTTTGTAACGTTTTGACCGTTATGGTATTAATGGCAATCCCTCGATATCCTCCCCTTTTACGGCCTTCCATTTTTTTTGTCTGATTTCTTCCTATAAAATCGGTGCTTCCTGATCAGTTCAAGATACACAAAAACATTCTCTTCTCATTCTCTTCCTGGGCTCGTACTACTCTCCAAAGTCTATACTGCTAGTGGAGGCAGTTTTAGCCTACTGTGTTAACCTTGGGGAGTTTTCCGGCCAGATCGATTGCCGTCGTCGGGCCGTAATTGTTTTCAAGTTAGTGGTCTCCTATCATGACACAGCCTTGAAATCATTGTTCCTCTGCCATTGCGATTGTCAGTTTCTAACACAAACTACATATACATCGTCTGTCAACCATCCATTCCTTTGGTTGACACAGTCGCGAGTGGTCTAATTCGAAGAGAAGGTCCGAGTAGAATTCATTTTGTTGGAAATCCACTATTATCTTCCTTCAATCCCACCTGGAAGACACCATTATGGAATATTGTCAGATATCTCTGGGGTGTATTTTACCCTGTAAATTGACTTACATTTTTGTCTACGACAAGTTCTATATAATTTTTGTTTAACTCAAATTAGCTAAAGAACTCCATTCTCACTATAGGTACATTCCAACTCATAGATATGTTTTCACATGATATGCTATGACCGCAAATGCATCCCATGGGCCATGAGTTTTATGTTCCACGCTCTAGGGAGATCCAAAAACATTTATTTCTTCCGTAACAAAATATAAATATTACACTTTCAAAAACATACTTTTTTAGGCAACTTTTTGAAGAAGAGAGAGATAGAGAGAAAGAAAAAAGAGACCATATGTGATAAGAGAAAGATAGAGAAATATTGTTTCCTAAAAAACAAAGTGTAACATCTATTTTGTTACGGAGGAAGTATATATATTATTCAGATTTGGCTATATGTTACGTTGGAGGTATTGCAAACTTTTCTAACTATGTCGATCTTTTTTTCCGAGACCTTATCCAATGCCTCGAGATTTCGTGGGATGATTCTTGGTCGTGGGAAATCCTCTCTATTGACTTATATTCCCTTCTATGACTTGTTTTGTATAATTCTTGTTCATTTCCCAAATAGTTTCAAAGACCTCCCTTCTTCATCATATGCATGTTACAACTCATGAATAAGCTTTCAAATGGTATCCATGTCCCCAAGATGCCTCTTACGAGGTTTGTTATTTGATCTCTTGGAAATCTCCCAAAAATTTGTATTATAGCCTTCAATTTAAACTATTTCAGGACTAATAACTATGAATATTTTCTTTTTTGGGTATCTTTTGATCGAGACCTTTCCTAGGGTTTTAGGAACCCTTGCAATGTTTTTCGTGGTTGTTGGAAACCTCTACGTCTATGTAAAACTTGTCATACATATAATTCTAGCTCGTTCAACCCCAAGATAGCTCCCAATGCCTTTATTCTCCACCATATGTGCGTCCCAACTCATGAATATGTTTTAAATTGAAATTCTATGACCCCATGATGTATCTTATGAGTTTTTTCTACCGGATTCCAGGAAAGTTCTAAAAGTGTGTACTTCCTCCGTTCCATAATAAGTGAAAACACTTCTGTAAAAAAGCTCTCACATAAAAGAGAGAAGTGTTTCACTTATTATAGAACGGAGGAAGTATTATAATCAATGTTCAGATTGACTACTTTTCCTACATTTCTCGAAGACATTGATTTTTTTGTCTGAAACCTTCAACTAGGGTCTTGAGATACCATTGGATAACTTTAAGGTTGTCAGGGCCCTCTGCATTTACTCAACTTTCCTTTTACAGTTATGTATTTCCGTGCAAAACAAGCAGCTCTGATTGTCTCCATTCCCCATCATACGCTCATCCAAATTCATAAGTATACTTTCAAATGGTCTTCAATGACCCGAAGATGCATCCATGAGGTATGTGATCGAGTATAAATTTATTCTTGGGACTTCAACCATCAGCTTAACCTTTTGGTTGAGTTGATCCTTTGATAGTATGTTGCCTTGACTCCCAAAAAGTTA
Source organism: Beta vulgaris subsp. vulgaris (assembly GCF_026745355.1). Lineage (NCBI taxonomy): Eukaryota > Viridiplantae > Streptophyta > Magnoliopsida > Caryophyllales > Amaranthaceae > Beta > Beta vulgaris. The sequence continues at coordinate 54,424,029 of NC_079203.1, forward strand.
AAAAAACGTGTATTATATCCTTGAAATTTGACTAATTTGGCCAAGAATTAAACAAGAGCATGCGGCCGATCGGACAAAATAAGAGATATTGTTGCAAGGAACTTGAACTGTGCACCTAAGGCCTCACATAAAAATCGAATTAGAAACCAACTCAACTACAAAATTCTTATATTCAAGGGTTGAGATGTTTAATAGTTATACGAATTTTTAATGATGGCCGGGCCAAAACCTGAATAGGCCTCTTGGATCTGCCCTTGATTCTATGTAATTGTTCGACGTTCGTCTTCTTGTAGATCATTAGGTTCATTGATAATAAAAACTTCACGTAGGCTGACATCGAGTACAAGGTAATGATAAAGACATCATTACTAATTAATTGGATGTCACGTTCCATATTTTTTTGCCTAAAGTTGACGTCGATTATATTTTTTTTGCCTAAACTTCACGTAGGCTGACATCGAGTAATAGACAGATGGGTATTTTCCGTCAAGCGGTTATATAAGATTATGTAATTGTCGGCTACGATTACAATGTTAATTGTATCTCTTTTATATAAGACAACACATGAGATACTCTAAAAAAATAGAAAAAGAAAAAAAGAGAATTAATTACTTGTTTTATTTGAATGAAGAAAAGGGAAAAAGTAGGACATTTAAACTTAGTGAAAGTATTGGGTCAGACCGTCTGACCAAATACTTACTGTCAGACGGGCTGACCCAGTGACCTCAAAACACCATCTCCTTTAGTCCTTCACAAAGCTCAATCATCACCATTTTCCCAAAACTTTTCACCTCCCCAAAACCCCTAACTTTCCCACATTCTCTCTCCTCCATTACAACCCAAAAAAATGGGATCCAAAAAACGCAGCAAAAACCCACCCTCACCGACGTCGGAGACTCGCCGCCGGTGGGCCCATTTGTTGAGTTCCAGAACGCGAAGACAACACATTTATTTTAAGAAAAGTAAGTTGTACTGTTTGAGAAAGAAATAGTGGAACATTGATATGGCAGACTTCACTTAATTTCCTTAGAAGGTGTCGATGATGTCAGCAACAGTTGAAGAATTTCATTCACATTTACATTCGAATGTGTCTCTCTCTTTCTCTATGCAAAAAGAAAAAAAACATACGAGGAAGCAACACATACAGAAACAGAAGAGAACAATGGTCGACGCTATCACAGACCATTATCTTAATTTCAGTCTTCATTCTTTTCCTATTTTCCAATTTCAGTTGGTTATTTTTTTGTTTCAGTTGGTTATTCTTTTTGTTTCAGTTAGTTATTGTTTTGTTTCAGTTGGTTATTTTTTGTTTCAGTTGGTTATTGTTTTGTTTCAGTTGGACTTTGTTTTCTTTCAGTTGGACTTTGTGTTTCTTTCAGTTGGACTTTATTTTGTTTCAGTTGGACTTTGTTTTTCTTTCAGTTGGACTACCTGAAAAAAAATGAAGACTACCTGAAAAAGAATGAAGACTACCTGAAAAAAACGAAGACTACCTGAAAAAGAATAAAGACCAACTGAAACCCAAAGTAAGTCTAACTGAAGTACAAAAACCAACTGAAAAAAAAAGAAGACTAACTGAAAACAAAATGAAGACTAACTGAAAAAAAATGAAGACTACCTGAAAAAAAAAATTAAGACTAACTGAAAAAAATTGGAACCACCTGAAAGTCGTCCGACCAAAGATTATGGCCGGACGAGTCCGACACAATACCTTCTCTTAAACTTAACATCATTTTTTTGAAAAATTAAATGTAAAGATAATTTTCCAGCCCAATTGATTTTGTTTTCTATTTCATATGCTATCACATGCTATTGCACGCATTGCGTGTAGTGATGACCACTGGTGTGGGTTGGGCGGGCCGGACTGTGGGCAGTAGTGGGCTGGGCTGAGATTTCATGGTCCAGGACTGGACCGTGAAATTCATGGGTTGGGTGGGCTGATCCGCAGGCTGAAAAATCTTGACCCACACCGGTCTGTTACCCGTTTTCACGGTTCGTGGGTCTGGTGGGCTGGACCGGGCTGACGGGCCGACATGAGATTTTTTTTCAAAATTATTTAATCATTGAAATTATTCATCATTGTTACATAAAATCTTTAAAATGAATTAAAAATATATACAAATATTAATATTAATGAATAATTTCATTATTTTTAAATTTAATTGAATTATAATATATGCAATTTAATTAAAATATATGCAATTTGATCAAAATATACACAATTTGGTTCAATATTTACTTGGATTTGGCTGGTCTGGTTCATGGGTCGGGTTGACCGAGTTCATGGTCCGTGCTGGGCGGTTTTAGTAGTGGGCTTTAATGGGCTGAGCGGTTTTAGTAGTGGACTGGGCTCAAGAAATCTGGCCCACGGCCCACACACCAATTTCACGGTTCGAGCTGGGCTGGAGTGGACTTTTTGCTGGCCCGACCCACACAACCCACGAGGTGGGATGGGTTGGATTGACCCGCACTGTTGACCATCTCTAATTGCGTGCATGTAAAACTAGTACTCGCTCGAAAAGAAAACCTACAACTATACAAGCAACTTTTCGAAGTCACAAAGCATCATTCATACCATGCACCTAGGCTGTATCATTACTTAATATGGCAAAACGTATAGCTAGTATAAATTGATTAATTACGATTTTGTTTGATTTATATAAATGATTGCGACGAGTCTAAACTTGTGTCAACCAAGTCTCTTCAATTTCATTAGTATTAAGTTGGTGAATAAGAACCATTTGTATTTGATATATAAATTTGAGGAAAACATGTACTTATTATACTATTTGTCTCTCGATCTTACAATGTCTTAATATTGAATTTAGTTTTGTATAACTTATCTGTTAAGTCAGAGAAATTACAAGGTTGGAGTGGTTGAACTTGAAAATATTGGTAGAGAAACAACAATTTAATTAAGGCAGAAAGCTCACTACAAAGTCATTTCTTTTTTTGGCAAATAAAGAGATGCATTACCAAAAGTGAAAGTGATTACAGAATATTCATCAGTCATCACACAAACTTAACAAACAGTACTCAAACTCTAATAGGTGCAAAAAATGCATCAGTATGATTGATCATTTGATCTCACACCTTCTAGCAAGAGTTTAGGCCAATCACTCTTCGTCTCTTCATATGCAGCACCCATGACAAGATTTTCGGAAGCTACTGATCTATAAATAATTACTCCCTCCGTAACAAATAAATGTTACACTTTGAAAATTGCATTATTTACCTATTATTACATTTGACCATGCATTTTTTAGTTTTAGATAAAATTAACCGTTATCACATGATATTTTGTTTGATTCATTTCAATATATACTTTCATAATATTAACTTTATATAATTTTTACTAATACACAATTAAAGTATCAATAGCCAAAGTACTGCATCGACGACTAACGTGAAAATCAAAGTGTAACATCTATTTTGTTATGAAGGAAATATTAATAAAAGCTTGTTGTTCCTTTGAAACAATTTTAATTATATGAGGAAGAGGTGAGGGGTATGGACATGTCACATGTGCACTTATTAGTAAAAGAACTAGTTATTAGGCTTGGATTATGCCCCGGGTAAGAAAAAATTCATTTATTAATATAATACTTTATTTTAATAACATTAAATGCAACTTAGTTTAGTGGTTATGACTTTAGTATATGTACTTGAGGTCTCGAGATCAAACCTTATACTACGCAATTTCTAATTTTTTTTTTGTACATGAATTACATGAACTAAAACTCCCTAAGGAGATCAGAGCACCAAGTGGCACAATTTTTTTTATTTATGTACGCCTTTTTAATATATTTATATAGATTAACTTTTCATAAATAGTCCTAACCCCGTTTTCATTCGTTAGCCATATTCATTGACTAGTAGTAGTGGCAGATCATCCATTGCAAAGGTGGTTGACATACATAAATGGTATGTTCGTCAGTACGTGGAAGAGAGGTAAAAGATAGTTGCGAGAGCGAGTGTTATAAGGTTATAAAATAATCATCACTAATGGTACTCATGTATATTAGTGAATTTATATAATAGTAATTAAATATTTAAGCAACTATGATTGTAATGTATCATTATATTAAATATATATAAGTCGAATAAATTCATGCATGATTGATATATTTTTTTTGAGCTATCCATGATTGATACTTGATGCCTCTTGTAAACGTCAAATGCCTCATTTTAAGGATCCCAAATAAAATACTCAACAAATATTCAAAATAGGCACTAAATGAAACAATGCCATGTTTTACGAAAAGATACGTAAAAACTCAAAGACGCACGTTAATCAGCACAAAGCTGCATGGACTACATGCTCGGGCAAAAAGTGCCCGCCTAATGCACCTTCTGTCTTTTAGGAATATAATAGTAGCCTAGTAGGCGCTAATAAATCCAACAATAAAATATGTATACGGAGGAAATAAGAAACAAAGTAATAAAGAACACACGAAATTTAACGTGAAAACCTTTTTAATAGGGAGAAACTCACGAACACTGCACTAGGACTTTTAATATGAGATGATGATACAAGGAGAAAAATCTTTAATCTCTCTACTCTCTAACCTCTCTTTATTAGGTTTTCTAGTCTCTCTAGATTTAAAAATAATCTCTCTCTTCACACTATCTTAGAGTAATATGTAGAATTAAACTCTAGAACCTATTTATATGTTAATGAGAGAAATAGGAAACTTAATAAAAGAAGTAAAACTAAGCAAGCCAAGCCCACAAACTTGGCCTAGCTGCTACACGCGGGCGCAGCCGCGCAGGGCGCAGGTTGTGAACCCGCGGGCTGTCAGATTTCTCGAGCTCTTTGTGTGAATTCAATCCGCTAGATTGAATTACAGAAGATTTTAGAAAAAAGTTTGGAGAATAGTATGAATAAACAAGAATGAAATCTTACTTAATTCTGTAAAATTTCACTTTACATTACAAGAGGGAAGAGTATATGTACATGATCTCAATAACAAACTCTAACTAACTTGATAATAACAGAAAAGGAGAAAGACTAAGCTTACAATAACAGTAGCTAAAGGAGCTAACTCACAGCTAAATCACAGTAGTTCAAAGTGTAATATACAACCATATAACTTAATATCCCCTCCTCAAGCTAGAATGCTAATCAGATACAACCATTCCAAGCTCGACAGTAAGAAATATGTGCTAAACAGAACCAAGAGCCTTAGTCATGATGTCTGCAATCTGCATTTGTGAACTGACCAGTTTATGAGAGGAGAGAAACAATATGATTTTATTAAGGTGTGTTCAATAATGAACGATGACTACAATATATATAGGAGTACATAGAAACTCCTATCTGGAAACCATCTCCAGAAGATATGTTATTCTTAATATTTATTTGAAATAAATCATAAGATAATATTTCCTTAAGATAATTAATATCTTAACTACTAATATATCCTAAAGATATTTATCATATCTTTAGTATCCTAATATATCTCTAACATGAACCAAACGAGCTTTACACCTTTCAACTGAACCATCTGGATTAAATTTTGTCTTATAGACCCATTTACAGCCTATAGCCCTTTTTCCTTCATGTAAGGCAACAAGATCCCATGTTCCATTTTCAAGCTAGGATCTCTTTGTTCATAGCCTCAATCCAATTAACATCTTGACTGACTTCTTTATAGTTAGCAGGCTCAAGAGTGGTTAAGACAACATTAAGACTAGCAAGACGCTCAGGAGCATAAGTAGAAAAAAGAGGAGAAGAAGAGACACATAAGCTATGAGATTCAGAAGAAGAAGAAGTAGTAGAATGATGAGCAGGCAAGTCAACAATAAAGTCTGCAAGTTTTGCAGGTGGTTGTATAGTCCCAGTAGATCTTCTAGGAGCAACAATAGGTGATGAAACAATAGAATCAAATGGTATAGGAGAATTAGCTTATGTAGAAGAAGTAGGTGGTGTAGAATGGTTAGGTTGAACAGAAGAAGAATAGACAAGAGAATTTGGATCAGTAGAGTTAGGCTGATGTGAAGGTACTGATGATGTAGGTGAGGATGAAGAAATAGAAGAAGTAGGAGTAGTATGGAAGATGGGAATGTTAACAGGAGAAATAGGAAGAGAAGAAATGGAAGGAGAAGTAGAAGCCAGAGGAGCAAAAGAAAAAACATGTTTTAGAAATTTAACATTTCTGCTAAGAATAATTTTGTGAGTATTCAAATCATAGCATGTATAACCCTTTTGAGCATAGAGATAACTAAACGTGATTATTGGACAGGGTAGCCCAATGGTTAAAGGGTTAGGGTCAATTTTACAGGGCTTTTATTGCACAGCGTTTTATTGGACAGGGTCATTATTGGATAGGACCATTATAGGGTAAGCAAATAAACCCAATAATTTTAAAAATTAAAATAAGTTTTGTAAAAACAATTACATATTCGGATTCGCATTCATTTATATACTTTTGGCTCTCTTTGTTCCTTGTTTTTCTTGCTCGTTTACCGACCCGGCCGCCCATTATCGGTCCGCTATAAGCCCTCTATCCATTTGGCCCGACCCGCTACCGACCCTTTATGATGCGACCCTCTTATGACCCAACATGCTTCCGACCCGCACTGACCCTGACCTGACCCGCCCAATAACCAGGTCTAGAGATAACCAAGAAGACACATTTAGATGCTCTAGGGGCAAACTTGTTTGAGATTTTATGTTCTACATAACATAAACAACCTATGACTCTTAAATGATCATATTAAGTTATATGGTTGTATATTGCACTGTGATTTAGTTGTGAGTTGGCTCCTTTAGCTATTATCATTGTAAGCTTAGTCTTTCCTTTTTTTTGTTATCAAGTTATAAGTTAGAGTTTGTTATTGAGATCATTTATATATACTCTTCCCTCTTATTTTTGTAAAACTTCACTTTACATTACAAGAGGGAAAAGGTATATATGCATGATCTTAATAACAAACTTTAACTAACTTGATAATAGAAAAGGGGAAAGACTAAGCTTATAATGATAGTAGCTAAATGAGCTAACTCACAGCTAAATCATAGTAGCTCACAGTGTAATATACGACCATATAACTTAATACTTTGGCTCGCCCAAACCTTCGAGCGCGGGTTTTGACGAGGCCAAAGCTTGTGGGATGTTGTGAGTATAAAGCCTTCGTCCATACTTCGTTTCACCACAAACATACACCACATCTTCTCCATCTACACAATGAATCTCACGCTACTTCATTCCTTCTTCTTCATCTTCCAATTATCATCCCCACACCCAATACCCAACATTGTCTCCTGACTCTCCTCCTTGCCATGATATGTAGAGGTACATTAAGCACGTGTTTGGATCCTTTAGAGTTGTAAAATAACTCTACAAGGTAGAGTTTGAGCAATATCAACCATTGAATATAAAATCAACTGCTCATATATTCTCTTTCCAAAATCCCCCTTATTTTTTATCTCATCAAAATCCACCCTTAAAACTTTCCCTTCCACCAATATGAGCCTTTGATTTTAAAATGTATGGCTCAGATAAAATTCTACCTTGTAGAGTTTCACTAAAACTCTAGAGAATCCGAACTCATGTCCAAGGGCTTTTTGTTAACCTTTTGAATACTAAAAGCCTGTTGAACTTTTTTTTTTGAATGAGAAATTTCATTAATTGAAGGCCAAACGGCATCTACAATAGATATTAAGGAAAAATAAGATACAATCAAACAAGGTTAAATAAAATTTATCTTCGAAAAAACTACAGTGAACCAGATCGAGCAATACAGCGCATCCCTCTTATATTTGCTGAATCAAACAGCTATTGATGAGGAAGTCTATCATTCTAACATAGTTTGGGAAGAACATTCTTGATCGAGCCATGTTTACCACATCCGAGATTCCAATACCTTCATGTTGAGTCTCGTACTTCAACCAATGAGAACAATTTCTCATACCTAAAAACAAAAAAACCCTACTCACAACTCCTATAGGGGAGAAGGAGATCTCCAAAAAAGAGACTAAAAATATCCCATAAAGAGATACTAATTTATTTAACAAAACTAAAAACTTAAAATAAAAGGAGGAGAGGGGCTTACCATGGATGAAAACATTCATGGCAGCCCCTAACTGATGAAAAAGAGATAGGGGAAGCTAGGGTTTAGAGAGAGAAAAAAGAGAGAGGGGGAGGGGGCGGCTATAGGTGTTTAGGAATATTGTTGAGTTAGAATGAGATGCAAAAGCCTGTTGAACTTGATGTCTCCTTAACGAAGAATACAACTTAGAAACAAACAAAAATTGCTTTATTATTTTCTTATTTACTGATTAACATACATTCATTTGACGACAAATATCTTATTAATCATAACTTTGACCTTTGAACAAGATTACCAAATCATCTAAAAAACCTCCACGAATTCATAATAGATTTTAGACTTTAGAATCACTCTAAAAAAACTATGTAACAAACAATTTGGTCTACTATTTTGGAACTTCAATGTCCTAATCCGCCCACCCCCACCTAATCATCAATTGATCCTATATAAACTCCTGTCTTGAAACTCCATCATCATTCTCAAGTTACAAGTAAAAAACTCTCTAATACAATCTCTAACTTCACACTTTGACAATTATGGAAAATTTTCATAGATTCCTCATTGTTATCTTTAGCATTTGCTACTTCATTCTCTCCAACAATGTTGTTGGTGCAACTTACACTGGCATCACTAGGCACTACAAGTTTGATGTACATGAAATAAACTTTCTAAGTTACCTTTAGAAATTACTATTAGTTTAGAATTTAGACCTTATATTTATACTGTTAGTAACATTATGATCTCCTAATAAGTCATGTTGTTACTGCTTTTATGTTTGTAGATCAAGATGAAGAATGTGACAAGACTATGCCATACCAAAAGTATTGTTACTGTCAATGGGAAATTTCCGGGGCCTCGTGTTTTTGCTCGAGAGGGTGACCGGCTTGTTGTCGAAGTTGTCAACCATGTTCAGAACAATATTAGCCTCCATTGGTATCATCTCAATTCTTTATGTAGCGAGTAAAAAGAAACGGAGGAAGTATAAATATCATCAACTTCACCCATTTCATTTTAGATATTTCCAATATGAAAATGTTCCGTACCAAAGATAATCGTACTAAACGCTTAGGTTGGAATGTTAAAACCATCAAATCAAGTTAAGAATTTTTTGCGGGATATATACCAGGGTAATAGGACAGTGTGGGGATAATATACCTCATTAAATTTTTTTTGTGGGCATATATAAGGGTGCTTATCGAGCGAGCCGAGCCCGAATAGCATTGGGCTTGGCTCGAGCTCGTTTAACTTTTCATGGGCTCGGCTCAGCTCGTGAGCTTGCCGAGCTTGGGGGAGTCGAGCTCGTGATTAGAATTTGCTGCTCGAGCTCGAGGGTTACTCTTCTCTATCTTTTTAATTGTTTTTACCTTTTCTTTTTATCTTTTTTCTATTATATACCTTAGTTAATATCTTAAAAGAAATACTTAATATAATTTTTAATATATAAATAATTTTTTAATATATAAACAATTTTTTAATATAAAATATTTTTTTAATATGAAATATTTTTTTTAGTATAAAATAATAATCAAGTTTTTCACGAGCTTTACGAGTCGAACTTTGCCTAATTCGGCTCGAGTCGAGCTTTGACTGAGCCGAACCCGAGCTGCTCGCAAGCTTGTCAGGCTCATTATCACCTCTAGGCATATATCAACCTAAATTTTTGTTTTGTTTAAAGGTACCAAAAAACACTATTTCCGGCGAGAAAGTCAATTTTCCGGCGAGAGAAAAAACTGATAAATGTTATGTTGTATGAGCAGGCATGGGATCAGACAACTAAGAAGTGGATGGGCAGACGGACCAGCATATGTAACACAATGTCCCATACAAACTGGACAGACTTATGTATACAACTTCACCATTATTGGGCAGAGAGGCACACTTTGGTGGCACGCTCACATTACTTGGCTCCGATCAACCCTTTATGGACTTATTGTTATTCTCCCTAAGCGCGGTGTTTCCTACCCTTTTCCTCAACCTTATAAGGAAGTTCCTCTAATATTTGGTAAATCATCCAGCTATATATAGCTACACTATTATACATTTGATTAGTTTTTCAAACTTTCAATGCCACTGTTTCTACTTGAGTATGTTAATATTTTGATAGAGTATAGATCTATTCCTGGGGCCTCAACCATCAGCTTAAGCTTTTGGTTGAGTTGGTCCTTTGACATAGTATAGGAGCCAGCGTGACAAAAAGGTCACGAGTTTGAATCTATATCATATTTGTATGTGTATCATATACTTATGGGGGCATGCAGGAGAGTGGTGGAAGGCGGATCCTGAAGCAGTAATTAGCCAAGCATTGCAAACGGGTGGTGGTCCGAATGTATCTGATGCCTACACCATCAATGGCCTTCCTGGACCATTATACAATTGCTCTGCAAAAGGTATTTGAAACAAGCTATAAAATATTTTATAGAGTAACACTCTTTCTCTTTGTTGTTAAATACATAATGCAACTCTAAATAAAAAGCTTTACTAATCTCTTTGATGTGTACATGTGCAGACACCTTCATGTTGAATGTTAAACCAGGAAAGACGTATCTTCTTAGGATAATCAATGCTGCACTCAATGACGAACTCCTCTTTAGTATTGCCAATCACACTCTCACAACAGTTGAGGTTGATGCCGTCTACACCAAGCCCTTTGAGTCGGATACAATCATCATAACTCCGGGCCAAACCACCAATGTTCTCCTCAAAACTATGCCCTATCACCCTAACGCCACCTTCTTTATGATGGCGCGGCCTTATAGAACAGGCAACGCAACTTTCGACAACTCCACTGTTGCCGGAATCCTCCACTATCAACACCCAAAATCATCAATTTCAATCAAGAAACTTCCTGTCTTCAAACCCACACTTCCAGCACTAAGAGACACATCTTTCGTTTCCAACTTCACCAACAAACTTAGAAGCCTAGCAAATCCACAATACCCGGCTAATGTACCAAAACATGTTGATAAACACTTCTTCTTTACAGTAGGCTTAGGTACTAATCCATGCCCTAAAAACCAATCATGTAAAGGTCCACAGAATAAAACAATGTTTGCTGCTTCGATTAACAATGTCTCCTTTGTCTTGCCAACCAAAGCTCTCTTACAGACTCACTTCACGCAGTCACATTCCCTCCAACAATCACAACAAGTTTTCACCACTGATTTTCCCTCCTCACCGCTGATCCCCTTCAACTACACTGGCACACCGCCTAACAACACGATGGTGATAGACGGAACAAAGGTTGTTGTGGTTCCATTCAACACGAGTGTGGAGCTAGTGATGCAGGACACTAGCATTCTTGGGGTAGAGAGTCATCCCCTTCATCTCCATGGGTTCAACTTCTTTATAGTTGGTCAAGGCTTTGGGAACTTTGATCCTAAAAAAGATCCTGCAAACTACAACCTCGTCGACCCTATTGAAAGGAACACCGGTGGTGTGCCATCTGGAGGATGGATTGCTATTCGTTTCTTTGCAGACAATCCAGGTAATATGAGAAGGTTATTTTCGAAATACTGAACTTGTGGTTGGCAATTCTAGCTGAAAATAAACTGAAACGAATAAGTTAACTGAAAGCGATAAGATAAAGTTGAATCTGATAAATGGAACTGATAAGGTAGCTGATTAGATTAACTGTTTGGCAAAATTAGCTGCTCAAGTTGATAGATTATTTTGGCGAAATTAGTTGTTATCAAGATTTAAAAATGATTTTTCGAAAATTCAGTCACCTGATTTTGAAAAGGTAAAAATCTTTAACTTATCATTAAATTAATCTTAACCACTTAAATTTTATTTTAAGTATTACTCTAACACTACTAATTATTTTAACGTGTAAAACATGTTAGCACACTACCATTAAAGGTAACTAAAATCCTTCTCTAGACAGAGCTAAAGTCATATGAGACGGAATCACAATAACTTATCGTGAGATCAAAGTGGCTTTGTGAAAGTATTGGGTCAGACCGTCTGACCCAATATTCTCGTCAGACGGGCTGAGCCCAGTTCTCTCCTCTCATCCATCTACTTACTTTTTTTTTTGACGGGCATCCTGCTACTACCTTACTCCCACAATCAATTCAATTTCATGGCAATTACGCAACTCCTTCGCAATCTTCATTACTCCTCTCAGTCTCACCCATCATCTTCCTCTCTCCTCTTTAAACATCTCTTCTTCACCTCCAATTCCCCCAAATTCTTTCACAACCCACCAAATTCACCTCCGAACATGTTTACGCCAACTTAGAGAAGAGAATATGTTTACGCCATTCTACATGTTCATTATCTCGAAAATATTACATAGATTTCACTGACTTGCATTTGCGTACAACACACCAATTGCAAGTCAAAATCAAGTTACAAACTCAAAAATAATCATACTTCCAGAGATATCAAAGAGACTTGCAATTGTTACTGTACATACTAAATCTGCCTTCAGAAGAACCAATAACAATGGCCATAGCTTGAAAGAATCGTCCTCACAATAAAATACCAACACCATGACAATCAAGAGATATGCCTAAACTAGCACTTCTATTGCAAACTTGCAACGAAAATAATATACAGTGGGTTGTACGTACAATTTTGTTAAGCTGGCAGAAGAGGAATGAAGAGAAAGAGAAAGTGAGAGAAAGCAAAGGTTAGTGTTTTATTTTCTTTTCAGTTGGACTTTGTTTTTTTTCAGTTGGACTTTGTTTTCTTTCAGTTGGACTTTGTGTTCTTTCAGTTGGACTTTGTTTTCTTTCAGTTGGACTAACTGAAACAAAATGAAGACTACTTGAAAAAAAATAAAGACTACCTGAAAAAGAATAAAGACCAACTGAAACCCAAGTAAGTCTAACTGAAGCACAAAAACCAACTGAAAAAAAAAGAAGACTAACTGGAAAAAAATGAAGACTACCTGAAAAAAAATGAAGACTACCGAAAAAATAATAAAGACCAACTGAAACCCAAGTAAGTCTAACTGAAGCACAAAAACCAACTGAAAAAACAAAGAAGACTAACTGAAAACAAAATGAAGACTACCTAAAAAAAATGAAGACTACTGAAAGAAAATTAAGACTAACTAAAAAATGAAACCAAAATTGAACACAGCCAGTCGTCCGACCAAGATTATGGTCGGACGAGTCCGACACAATACATTCTCTTTGTATTATAAGGGGTGGATTCCTTATCATTTACAAAGATAGATTTGAACGTCTTACAATGAATTATTGTATTAACATCTTCAATTATTTGATTAGCTAATGCATTATATGAAAATTGGAACATAATCAACGCAGGAGTATGGTTCATGCATTGCCATTTGGAAGTGCACATAAGTTGGGGATTGAAGATGGCTTGGGTCGTAGAAGACGGAAAGCTGCCTAATCAGAAGCTACCACCACCACCATCTGATCTTCCAAAGTGCTGAAAATATTTTCACTAGAGATATATAAGTTTTCTACAATGACTATATTGATTCTGATGCTTTTAACATCGAATTATTTTTCTATATTGTCAACAACCCTTTTATAAGGAAGAGTATAGCAGATTTATCTCGAAATTTTTCCATTTGTAGTAACTTATTTCTATTTCTCTCCTATTATATGGGACGCTTTTATTCTCTTTGTCTATCTCTCTATTCTTTAAAAATTGCTTAAGAGTACGTGATTTTAAAAGTGTCACAACTAAATTGAAACTGGAAAAATATTACATTTCACATTCAATCTAGAGAGCTTGTGTAACAATCTCGCAGATTTTCCAGAAGCTAACCATAACTAGCTAGAAATGACAGGTGGGTAAGATTTGGTGGATTGCGACAATATATAAACTACCGCCTGATTTTATATCCCTAACCAAAAATCAATTTCATTAGGCTGTTTGTCTTATGCGACAGTAAGCTCTTTAAATCAATATTGACAATTATTAATGGTGCGTTCAGCATCACTGTAATTTCCAGTTTTTGGATAAATATAAGTCATATGATATAAAGGGTATAATAAATCTTAAATTAGTCATACTTATACTAAACATGTCAAATTTGAAAACTGACAATAGAAAATTGAAAAACTACTTTATTTTTGTTCTTATATATGTGTTTTTGGTTTCAAAAAAGTTGAGAACAGAAAACGATAACGAACCGCCCTAAAAAAGGCGATAAATTATTTTTTTTTAAAAACAATCGGCGCTATAGTAGCGGCATCTTCCCTTAGCAACGCCACCTAAATAGGAATATGATGGTCGATGGGGGGAAGTATCTCATATGCCAATACAATCTTCTAACAACCTTTAAAAAGTTGAGAGAATTTTCAAATAAATAAAATGAATATTACAATTTCTGTTGATAGGTTGAAAAAAGTTTGGTGGTATCGCTTAAGGGGTCGTTTTTTGTTCATTATTTTTGGGTTTCAAAAATTGGCCTGGAATTAGATGTTGATTCTCTTTCTTCTCGTTTAATTCAACATTTAATCAATCCATTAATATTACTTGATGGTAATGGATTCCCCTAACTTTTTATCTTTCCTAACCCTCAAGTTACAAAATATAATTGTTAGTAATGGTTACATTCATGAACTTAAACCGAACACCCAATAAAAATAACTATATGAGAGTAGAGTTATACTTAGTAGAAGTGAAATATTTGATAAAGATTCTATGCTCAACCCCATTCCATTGTGACTCAGAAGAAAATGGTGATATTGATAAATAGGTGGAACTGTAAATCACTCTTGATGAGAGTGACTAACAGCACCAAGATGGAGAGATCAACAGGCTACCACATAAACTGATATGTAAGAATCTTCTAGTCACAAATCTCAATCATCAGAACGAAGTTAGTTCATGTAGTGAGTGTGTGCACAATAGCTTGCTGCAATGGGAGATGAGATGGAATAATTTCAAAATAATTTGAATTTAAGATTTAGTGAAACAAACTAAGGAGAGAAAAATTGTTACTTGTATGTGCGTGGGTCTTTAAGAAGAAGAATGATGTTTCACCTACGCAGGGTCTTTAAGAAGAAGGATGGAATTTCACCCGTGGTCATACATACTTCCATCATTGCTACCAGCAAAAGTTGCACATATAAATTTATAACTTGTGCAACTAGATGAGATGGAACAGGAGATTTATATAACTCAACCAGATGGGTTCCAAGTATTTGGCAAAAAAGACTATGTTTGCGACTAAAGAAATCCTTATACGGACTAAGGAAATCTCCAAGACAGTGGTGCAAAGATTTGACAGTTACATGATTGAGCTACGCTACTCCAAGATCAGAGTCTATATATGATTATTGTGTTTGCCATAACAAGCTTGGAGATTAATGATCTATCTAGGTCGGTATGTAGATGATATGCTCATAGCTGCAAAGGCTAAGTCTAATATTTAGAAGTTAAAGGGTTTTCTTAGTGCTGAGTTTATTATGAAATATCTGGATGCCACACAAAAAATATTGGGTATGGAAATATATAGGGAAAGAAGTCAGAGGAAGCTTATTTTGTCACCAAAAAGCTACATCTAGATGATATTGTCGAGGTTTAGCATGTCATCATCTAAACATACAGATACTCCTAGTGCTACTCACCAAAAAAAACAAAAATTCCGGTCCACCGGTCCAGTCCAATCCCGGATTTTTTTATGGACCGAAAACCCGAAATCATAAATTTTATGGACAACATTGAAAGATTCTGGTCCAGTCTATTCTGGTTCAGTCCGATTTTCGATCCTAGTCCAAAACTACACCCCAAAATGTGAGAATTTTTTTTAAAGGTCAGAAAAGAATTAAGTTGATGAGAGTAGGCCGGTACTACTCACAATAAACCTGCTGATATATTCACCAATCCGATCTGCTTGGCAAGTTCCAACATTGTTTGAACTTGCTATATTTTGTAAGTTGTTAATCTATTATAATTGAAATGTAGTTGCTATTATAATTCAAATGTATTATAGATTGGAATGTATTATGATTCAAATCTATAATATAGTTGCTATATTTGAGTAGTTGTGTAGGTGCGAAGTCTATACAATACATTTGGGTGTATAATACACCTAAGATTATTTTTTTGCTCCTTTCTTATTTTGCTCATATGGAACTCTAAAATGAGAAAAAAAAAAAAGAAATCTTGAGTGATCCTGAATTAGTAATATAAATTGCAGCATCAAATAGTACTTGGTCCAGTAGTTTGGTTTGTATCTCACAACCTTGAGGTTGTGGGATCAAATCCCACTAGAGGCACTTTGGGGTTACCATTCCCCTTACTCCCAAGAGGCCTTGCTTGCAAACCTGAGCCGGGTTAACCTGTGTGAGGTTCCGATGTGGTTAGGATGCCTTCTCATATACTCCCTCCGTCCTCGATTAGTTTACCCCTTTCTTTTGCACAGAGTTTTAGGAGGAATAGTATTGTGAGACATACAAAGAGAGAAAAAATTATTTATACTTAAAGTTGAATATATATGTGATGAAAAGTTTGTGGTCCCATTCCAAAAATAGCAAAAAAAAAGAAAGGGGTAAACTAATAAAGGACACCCTTAAAAGGAATAGGGGTAAACTAATAGAGAACGGAGGGACTATATATATTATATATAAAAAATACTCTTGTCACTTCCTCTAGATGTCTCAAGATAGCTGATAGTAGCCGTAGGTCAAAGATTTTCTTAATGTGATTGACGAAGTCAACCTCGCTCAATCAATTTCTTTTAGGAGGAAGGAAGAAAAAACTAGAGTTGGACATTATTAAATAAGAGGGGTATCCTTTATTAAGAGAGAAAATTTGACGCATGTAATCCAAGAATATTTAGCTTATTATAATAGTTGTTAATCTACTCAAATGTAGCAACTATTATGATTCAACTGTATTATAGATTGGAAGAAAGTCTATATTAATAACTTGCTAAACAATATTATCTTCCAAATTCCCTACTATGCAACTTTTCCTATTCTTTTCCCGACAAATGTTTTTCCGATGTATAAAACGCTTCGACAGGAAGTACCAGTATTTTGTAATGCACTCTTTGACGGAGATAGACATTACAACTATGTATGCATACGTTTACAAGGAAAGCCTAAGAATTTTACCAAAAAGAAAAACCTACAAAAACAAGAACAAGAGTACCTCTAAAGTGACGTTTTGCATGGTATTTTTAAAATAGCAATTAATTCCTTCTATTGTTCTATCCTTATACGTACCACACCATATTTCAATTAACCACTTACTAACTCAAACCATCAAGTAAGGTTTGTAGTGGTAAAGGTTTCGTCTCATGACTCCAAGGTCATTGAATCAAATCTCACTAAAGATTCATTGGGATGAGGTTTTCCTTACCATCCTCCTCCCTTTAAAAAATCTGACCTGCAAACTTGAGTGACTATATCTGTGCAAGGTGCCAGTTCAGTAGAACTTTCCTAAATACTACTAATCATGCTCATAGAATCACACTTATACACCAATAATTATTAATTTACTGGCCAGCCATGTATAAGAATAGGATTGGTGTCATTTTCTTTTTCTTACAACCACCTCAAATAAAATGCATAACTTTGAATTTGATTTAGAAAATATAATATATACTCCCTCTGTTTCTTATTTAGAATAAAATGTTGGAAATTTTTGCCATTTAACGGTGATTTTCTTAATTGAAAATTTTAACCATTTTTCCATATATGACAATTTCACCCACCATCCTCTATCTTACTTTTACTCTAATTTTCTCTACTTTATTACTTCGAGAACCATAATCATAATGCTTCCCCTAGTAGAGCAACTCCAAACTTAATCAACCAATTAAAACTTCAAAAAAATGCTTATAGAAGTGTTCTTCAAAATTTGCTTATTACTCGAGTTATTATAATTATCATAATATGTTAAATACAGTTTAACAGAGGTCAAATATTAAATTTACTTGGCAAGAAAAAATACAGATACCAATTTTAAAAATTGGTATCGTTTACGTTTTGCAGTATTACCATCATTTTGAAAACGAATAACTGATCATCACTAAAAATAATATTGCAAATATCAACCCAAAAATCTCCAAACATACTCAGACTTTAGAATCACTCTAAAAAAACAATGTAACCAACAAATTGGTACACAGTGCTGGAAATTCAATATACGTATTTTTTTCCCTACCTAATCCTCTGAAATACACCCTATATAAGCTCCTGGATTGGAAAATCTATCATCATCCTCAAGCTGGAAGTATCTTTCTCAAATACAGTCCCTTAATTCTCTCAGCTTGCCAAATATGGAAAATTTTCACAGATTTCTCATTGCAATTTTTAGCATCAGCTGCTTCATAGTTTCCAACAACATCGCCGACGCAACTTACACTGGCATCACTAGGCACTACAAGTTTAATGTACATGAAAGCACTCCTTAACTTGCCTCTAAAATACATCATTAGTTTATTGTTTAAGCCCTTATGTTATATTGTGAGCAACATACATTATGTTCTCCTAAGCATTCTTGTTGTAACATTATGTTTGTAGGTTAAGCTCCAAAATGTGACAAGATTATGCCACACCAAGAGCATTGTGACGGTTAATGGGCAGTTTCCAGGACCTCGCATTGTTGCTCGAGAGGGTGATCGACTTGTTATCAAAGTTGTCAACCACGTCCAGAATAACATTACCATTCATTGGTAATATTAAGTCTTCAAGATTCATTTATTTTAAAAATATCTTTAAATTAAAATACTCCATTATTTCAGACATGATTTGAAAGAAACATGTTTGATAACAAGATGAGTTGCAAGAAGTTATATACTTATCTGTGTTGCTGTATGAGCAGGCACGGGATCAGACAACTACGAAGTGGCTGGGCGGATGGGCCGGCATACATAGCGCAATGTCCCATACAAACTGGGCAGACATATGTATACAATTTCACTGTAGTTGGACAGAGAGGCACACTTTGGTGGCACGCCCACATTTCTTGGCTCCGATCAACCCTTTATGGACCTATCATTATTCTCCCTAAGCGCGGTGTTCCATACCCTTTTCCCCAACCCTATAAGGAAGTTCCTATAATCTTTGGTAAAACACCCAGCTATACTTACATTATGCTACACTTCAGTGTCAACGTCACTGTTTCTACTTGAGTACATTACCAAATGCACATTAATTCTTGTGACATTTGTTTAATTTTATGGGGGCTTGCAGGAGAATGGTGGAATGCAGATCCTGAAGCCGTCATTGCTCAAGCATTGCAAACAGGAGGTGGTCCAAATGTTTCGGATGCCTACACCATCAACGGCCTTCCCGGTCCATTATACAACTGCTCTGCTAGAGGTATATGCAAGCTGGCTTCGAATTGATTTAAGCTATAATAACAGTGACTAATTTTAAACAAGTGAATTTGCAGACACCTTCATGCTGAGTGTTAAACCAGGCAAAACTTATCTCCTCAGGATAATCAATGCTGCACTCAATGACGAACTCTTCTTTAGTATTGCCAATCACACTCTCACAACAGTGGATGTTGACGCCATCTATGTCAAGCCCTTTGAGACAGATACAATCATTATAACTCCAGGCCAAACCACCAATGTCCTCCTCAAAACCAAGCCCTATCACCCTGAGGCCACCTTCCTTATGATGGCTCGGCCTTATGTTACAGGAAATGGAACTTTTGACAACTCCACTGTTGCCGGAATCCTCCAATATCAACACCCAAAACCATCCATTTCAATCAAGAAACTTCCTCTCTTCAAACCCACACTTCCAGCTCTAAGAGACACGTCTTTTGTTTCCAACTTCACCAACAAACTTAGAAGCCTAGCAAATGCCCAATACCCAGCTAATGTACCAAAGAATGTTGATAAACACTTTTTCTTCACTGTGGGATTAGGTACCAACCCATGCCCTAAAAACCACACATGTCAAGGTCCAACCAATAAAACTATGTTTGCTGCTTCGGTTAACAATGTCTCCTTTGTCACGCCAACCAAAGCTCTCCTCCAGACTCACTTCATACGGTCTCATTCCCTCCACCAATCACAACAGGTTTTCACCACCGACTTACCCTCCTCACCACTGATACCCTTCAACTACACTGGCACACCGCCTAACAACACGATGGTTATGAATGGAACAAAGGTGATGGTGCTTCCATTCAATACCAGCGTGGAGCTGGTGATGCAAGACACCAGCATTCTTGGAGTAGAGACTCATCCCCTTCACCTCCATGGGTACAACTTCTTTGTAGTTGGTCAAGGCTTTGGAAACTTTGATGCAAAAAAAGACCCTGCAAAGTACAACCTTGTTGACCCTGTTGAAAGAAACACTGTTGGTGTGCCTGTTGGCGGGTGGGTAGCCATTCGTTTCCTTGCAGACAATCCAGGTATGTAGGAATTTATTTTAAGGATATTTGAAAAGTAATTCGCATCAACTTTGCACGTAACTAAGACTTCGAACTTATTGACATGGTTGACTAATCTCTATAGGAGTATGGTTCATGCACTGTCATCTGGAAGTTCACACCAGCTGGGGATTGAAGATGGCCTGGGTGGTTGAAGATGGAAAGCTGCCTAATCAGAAGCTGCCACCCCCACCCTCAGATCTTCCAAAGTGCTAACAATGCTCCGAAAATTTTGATGTCTCCCTCAGAAAGTTTTCTCCCTGATTTATGTTCAACAAATACCAGTGCCACTCATGTAATTTGTCAAACCCTTGTAGGAAAGAGTGGCCTGAATAGCAATAGAAAGTTTTTCTTTTAATTTCCCATTCTGCATTATTTCCCATTCAAATTTTCTTGTTTAAAGACGAAGACAAAGATGTTGTAAACTTTGAATCTCATGCATTTTTCAAGAGGAAAACATCAATAGTTCAACACTACAAAAGATTATTAAAATATCTGACACTGAATCCATAGACTTGCTAACAGAATATGTTGGATGAAGTGCTGGATCGACAGCACCCCAATAATCTATCCAGGTTATGATCAAAACTGAATATCAGTAAATATGTTCTACCTGTCGGAAGGAGGGCTACTGAAAACCAGGAACAATACCTATTTTGCTTTACCCTTTCCCTTCCCCTGGCCTTTTTTTGCGTCCAGCTTCGCCTGGATACGAGCAGCAGCTGCTGCTTTAGCTTCCTCCCTCTTCTTCTTCTCTTCTTCCTTCACTGCAGCTGCCATCTCTCTCTGCTTTCTCAACTCCCTAGTCATGTTTTCATACAATTGATTACACAGAATAATAAAGACCCAACACTGGAGGAAGACGAGAAATTAAGAATAGAATGGGTGAGCAGCTTACTCAAGCCTGGCCCTCTCATCTGCAGCACCGCCGGCACTCATACCCTTGCGTGGTCGACAATTGACCAACTCCACCTCAAATATAAGGGTTGCACTGCATCATACAACAAGGCCCACAGGATATTTATGATCACGCAGATGAGGTAGAACATTAGCCAACAACAAAAATAAATTTAGGAAGACTAATTCTAGACCCCACCACCACCACAAACACCCAACCCCACCCCCTACGCCCTCCCTCTTGAAATATATTGGATCATCTTCAGGTCATCCAAAAAGATTGCAAAATTTCAGCTTATATCATATTCTAGCAGGGTGCACAGGTTTCAGCTCAGCCTTTTGGCAGTTTTCTTCTGTCAAATATTACGAGGTGGATTACAATGATTAGAGTTAAAACACTGGTTGAATTTCAATAACAAAGGGATCAGCATTACAAGTCAATTAACAACAAAAGCAATATAGATTTGATTGGAAACAGTAAAGTTCAAAATAGTATTGACATACTCTGGAGGAATATCTGGGGGAGACCCTGCAGTTCCATATGCATACTCCGGCTTGCAAGTAATCTTAGCTATTTCCCCAACCTGAAAAAACCACATAATGACATTAAATTTGACAATACTGCTTGGGAACTGGTAGTATGGGGGCTTAGAAAGAAGCAATCAGAAGCCTAACCCTCATAGTTTTGACAGCAACATCCCATGCCTTGATCACCATGCCCTTCCCAATCTCAAATGAGAAAATAGTATTGTCTTCATGTGTACTATCAAAGATTTCACCCGTTTCAGCCAGGGTACCCTCATAATGTACTGTCACACCAAAAAGAATATACAAAATGATATTATGCCACAGACTAAAGTAGTAGCTAGCCAGCTACACATATCATTGCCATGTCAGCATTTAACCTAGCACATAATAAGTGGACAGTTCCGAATTTTGCACTGCCCCTTTTTCCTGGATAAATACTATCCATCCTATTTGTTCAAGTGCCAACTTATGACCATATCCTAATGCTATACTGAAGTTTGAGTGAGAAAGATTATCAAGCTCCTCGATATAGGCCCGGAGAATAATTGAGAGATTCTTAAGTCCATCTTGAATTTCCAACAAAAGTAATGTACAAAATTTATCTTACTATTGTACGGTTTGACATATTCAAAAAGAAAATACATGACATACTATAAAAGTAAAGACAAAAAAAGAAGAAAGTAAAATAGTCCCTACAACAGTCTGCAAATAGTGTCGGTAAAAAAAAGGAGTACTTGTGGCGTGTGAGCTACTAGAATGGTTTCATGAGGCATTGTTCTCCACTGTCCTTCCAAGAAATTTCTTGTAATGGAAGGTAGTAAATATCTCTATAGGGGGAATAGAGTATGTTATATATATGGAAAAAACAAAGGAGAATTTCATAAAATCAAGTAGTTTGTGTTAGTCCCAGCTCCTAAGTACTGAAGCAACTCAGTTCGGTGCTAGCAGACGAGTCATGAAAATATTTCTAACCATTCCAGGACCAGCTTACACATCTGTGATCTGTTCAAATTTGTCCAATAAACTTAAATAGTTATATAACTAATATTTTTCTATTGCTCAAAAATATTCCACCAAGACGACCTGTGGCTCAAAGGACGATATACAGGAACAAAACTATTCAGAAAAGCATCAGAATTTGAAAGAAATCCAAGATTATAAAATTTTCTCTGAGAATATACCATCCACAAGAGGAAGATCGTCTGTTGGCCCATCAGCATCATCCTTTGGCCGCCTTAAAATAGTCTTCAGAACACCACCATCACCAGTTAAGTCAATTGCATCCCCCATTGTTCCAAATTCCAATTGTTTCAAAGACCTGATCAAAAGAGTGAAGGTAAATTTTTCTTTTTATACCGTTCACAACATAAGTGATGGATTGGACAACTCAAAACACAGTTGAAAATTTGAGCTACACAAGGGCCAACTTGAAAGGGGCCAAGCTTCCAAAGATTTATAAATAAGAAAATCAGTTACTGAAACTGGTAAAAGAGCATCAAAGATAAAGATGAAATTTCGGCAATAAAATCTTTGATCTAATTTAAAAGACTAATTGTATCGCATAAGCTTTGAATTAAAGCACTCAAACAAAAGTGTGGATATCCGGAATAATCAATCAATAAAATTCCAACTGAGACCATGGGAGAAAAGATTATGATAACATTTCATAGGTAAAGCTAACATCATTATTGTTTCAGCAATAAGGGGAGCTCATAAGTCAAGATCCAAAGAAAAATAACAATAGTGCAAAGTTTACATTTGACAGGACACAAAAATTGCCTTGATCAGATTACACATAGAAGTATAATACAGTGTGTCCAACTCTGTCAAGATTACACCTCTAAACCCGAATCACTCTAAGGGTGTGTTTGGTTGGGAGGTAAGTGTTTTACAGGAAAACTATTTTCAACACTTTCCTCTGTTTAGTTTGGGTCGGATCAAGGAAGGGAAAATATAGGTTGAAATTCATTTTCACAACACAAACAAATGAAAATAGGTTCAAAAGAAAGTTACTTCCTTTGCAACCAAGCAAAGGAAAATCAATCTAGAATTGAGTTTTCCTTTAGAAAATGATTTTCACGGAAAACCACTTTCCGTTGGAATTGTTTTCCGTCCAACCAAACACACCCAAAGGCTCCGTCTGTTTTGGAGGAACCCATTTTCCATTGTTTGGTTAGACAAGCGATTTAAAAAGAACGACTAAGATAGAAAAGAGTTTTTAATCCCTTTCTAAACATTTTCCTTCAATATTTGAAAGAAACCATTTTCCTCCACTCTCTCACTCCGAAAATCTCCAGTTTTCCCCTTCTTAGCTTAATAAACTATTATTCATTTGCGTTTCCGCAGTAGCATATTTTCTATGAATAACAATTTTCCACGGAAAATGTTTTCCATCAAACCAAACGAACTCTAACGGTGTGTTTGGTTCATTTTTAGTAAATGAAAGAAAGGGAAGAGAAAGGAAGAGAAGAGAAAAGAATGGAAGAGAAAGAAAAAAAAACTTAATTTCCCATGTTTGGTATAAATTTCTCTTTCCTTCCGAAATTCCCCGCTTTTGGGAGGAAAGGAAAATGAAATTTTATTAAAGAGTCTTTCCTTCCCATTCCTCCCATTTCCTTTCACTTATTTTTTATTAAATGAACCAAACATTGGAAAGTAATAAATTTCCTTCCACTTCCTTTGTTTTTCTTCCAAATTCCTTCTACCAAACAAATTGTAAAAAGAGTCCCTATATCAAGGCAAATATTTAAACTCACATTAATTCGCGAGAGTTACTTAAATTAGTAGGCAAAAAATTGAACAAAAATACAACACTTCGTAAACTTTCACACGGAAAAATAATTCCAAATTTCTCAAAGTTAGTCAATCAATAGCAAAAATTAACTTATACTATACTGAAATTCATCTCTGTGACATCCATCCAACAGCCAGAAATTCAACAAAAACAAAAACAAAAAATTTAATACAAACACATGCAAATTAAACTTGAAACTTCACAAAAGCAATGATAAATTAGGTTGAAAATTATTATCAAAACTATATAATAATTTCATCGATCGAATGTTACAATAAGAACCAAAAAGAAGGATTGCAAACCACAGAAGAAGTGAAGAGAGCGACGAATGGAGACGTCGGCGTTAGCGGCGGCGATTGCGGCGGAGAAACAGAGGAGAGAGAATTCAGATGAGCCGAGAAATTGGTTGGCCATAGCAGTAGGAAGAACACGATTTATGTGAGAACTAATGGGTGTTGAGAGTATAAAAAGGGAGAATATGTAGATTCCAATTAAAAAGAAGATTAATCTTATCTTGTTATATTCTTAAAGTCAAAAGTGGTAAATAAATTAAGCAGGATATGTAATGTAACTAGTTATTAGGTCCGAGCTATGCCCCGGGTAAGAAAAACTTCATTTATTAATATTGTACTTTGATATGATAGCTCTAAATTCAACTTGATCTAGTGGTTAAAACTTTAGTACATGAACTTGAGGTCACAGGATCAAAACCTATACTATGCAATTTCTAATTTTTTTTCATTACACATGGATTACATGAACTAAAACTCCCTAGGGAGAGCGCCACGTGGCACCGTTCCTGATTTACGCACGCCTCTTAATATATTAGTATAGATTAGAGTTTTTTTTTTCGAAATATAATAGGGCATTTTGTGGGAATATACCTTAATAAATTTTTTGTTAGGATATACCAACTTAAATTTAAATTTTGTTAAAAGGTACTAAAAACACGATTTCTGCCAAAAAAAAAAAAAATTGTGGCTCGCGAGTTCATCAAAGGTAGAAAATAGTGTTTTTATATCTTCTAACAAAACTTAAATTTAGTTTATATATATCCCCACAAAAAAAAAATGAAATATAATCCCACAAAATGTCCTGATACTCTAATATATTCCCGTAAAAAACTCATGTAATTATATATGTACTCTTCAAAAATAAAAAGGAGGGAATCATTGTTTTATAGTGGGGCTAAAGTTGCATTTCTAAACTTTAGTAGCCCAATTAGCAAACTTCATTTTTATTGATTTATCATTGTCCATCTTAAAAAGTATTTGTACCTTTTTAAAAGTCTTTTTCTATTTTATAACTTCATAAATGTAGAATTATTCATATTTCAAGTTACTTAAGTGGTGCTTTCTTTGGTTTTTATCACTTTAACCACTTATTTGGACACATAGTTTTATGAAAAAAAGTAAATGGGTCTTTAGATAGAAAGAAAAAATATTAATTTATCATATATTATAGTATAGTTAATGTTTTGGCCAAGAGAAGCAGAGTAAGGAGTATAATATTGGTAGAACCATTTCAAAAAAAAAGAGAAAAAAATTTTATAATGTTTTAAAATTTTCTCAATATATAAGAAAAAACATACATGTAGGCTCTTATTTCATTCATCTCAATGACCAATTTAATAATATCAACATTTTATAACTTTTTACCAATACATAATTACATATATACTAATATATTAATAGTCAAAGATGTGAATTGGCGAATTGAAAGTCAAACTAAGAACATCAATAAAGAAAACGAGTACATATAAAATTTACGTCAACATCTTTAGAGACTTAGGTTTAAAAAAAATTGCAATTGTATGCATAAATGCTTTCATGTAGGGTCATAAATTAAATGCATAAATAGTCAAAGATATGTATCAGAAATCATGAAAAAAAACAAGGTCGGATCGATTTAAAAACGGGAGTAAAAAAGAAGAAAGAGAAGGCAAGTTCATAAACTAATATTGCAAAAAATGTAATCCAATAATTAAAATGTACACCTGAAACATGTCTTCTTTGTTTATTTTTATTTCTTTGACACGAATGTTGTCTTTTTTTTTGCAGCACATTATTATCTTCTTTAATTGAATATACACTGATTATATTTCTTCGGTCCAAAATATAATTCATGTTTTTATTTTTGAAGTAAAAAAACTTTGACAATATATTCTCACTAATTTTATACTAATGTATACTACCTCCGTTTCTTTTTAATTGTTACACTTTGACATTTTATACTATTCACAAATTGCACTTTGACCCTCGTTTGTGATTTATACGTGAATAAAAACATAGTCATGTGGGATCTTGTTAGATTCGTATTAGTATGTATTTTATTAATATGTAGTTTTTATATTTTTTACAAATACAAAATTAGAGATATAAAAGCTCAAAGTAGTGCATCGGCATGCGTGAAAAGTGTAAGTGTAACAATTAAAAAGAAACGGAGGTAGTATAAAACATACTCATGTGGGTCATCTTTCGATCATTTAAATATGTCGTGCTTCACATAAATCTCCATGTAATAAACAAATATTTGTTTTTTGTCCATATAAACATTCTCATTTAAACGCATTTCTTCTTAACCAATATAACACCAATCTTGTTAAACGCATGTATTTTAGTCTTTTTATATGGACACTGAACTTTTTATATTTTAATTTTGAAGAGTTCAGTGTCCATATAAAAGACTAAAATACCCTTACTAACATAATAATTAAATTAAATCTATTTAAGGATTATGCAAACGTTATTTAATCAATGAATTTCACTACATATGAACTTAATTATTTACTGTTTGCTAAATAAAAATGATTCTTTAGGAGAACTTTGTGAACAAGTTTTGTCAACAGTTATTTGAGATTATTAAATATAATAATACAATTCTGCTTTCTGTTTACTTCCATATGCATTGCGTACATAAACCCTGGCATGGCCTTGTCACCAACATATGTCTTCTTATTTATTGAAAGAAGCTGCTAAGTACAAAAGATGCAATATACCACCATTGATTAAGACTACAAAATTGAGGGAATAAAAACACTAAAACTCTTTAATCATCCCTGTTACCTAGCCTTAGCTACTTTTTTTTGGGTATCAATTTGCCAAAATTCTTACAAAAGTGTAATGTTTTCTCCTATACGGTAAAAAATAGAAGATAGACCAACGGATCAAGCTTGTAATATACCAATTCGCTACTTTACTTCTTCACTCCTAGATGAATTCGGCCTTCTTACAAATCTTCCCTGCAACAAAACACGTATCCTTATGTTAAAATCGGAAGATGAAATTTCGGTAATAAATGCAAGATATCAACCTTTAACTTAAGTTGATCACAGAATATGGATGCAGAACATTTAACATATGTTAACTTATTCATGTGATAAGGTTCACGGTTGTACAAGAGTAGGAAATTAAAGAAAGCCCAGCACACGTTACATAAAATTTTCGATGACAGGAAATGAGGAGATTGGAAAACGGAGAGAGAATGGGGTAAGAATGATAAGTGTAAACATGATCTAGGATCTAGCCATCATTAGAAATCTTGGCAATTGAGAAAAGAACCAGTTGTACATCAAAGAACAGAATGATATGGGCATTATGAGACTTGAGAACTCAATACTTCCTCCATTTCATCTTACTCGCTACACTTTTCGATTTAAGAATTCCAAGGCAATTTTTGGAGAAGAGAGAGGTACAGAGTAAAAAGAAAAGGGACCCATGTGAGAGGAGAGAGATAGAGAGAGTTTATTGCCCAAAAAGAAAGTGTAGCAAATAATGTGAAACTTCCCACAATAAAAAGTGTAGCGAATATTATGAAATGGAGGAAGTATATCAGATAGAATAATGAATCGGAAAAAGTTGCAACATGTCTCCAAACCAAGTCTACATCAACATAAACAGGTCTCAACTCTCAAGTAGTATGATCCCTAAAGTAAATAATATGCCACATTTTTTTGAGACAACACAAGTGGCGCTTTTTCTTTCGCTAACAACAATTGACCCAACTCAACAGCCCAATCCAACTGAAATCTAGCATGAAATATAAGCGAACTAGGATGGAGATCACCTTAACTCACTGACTAAAACGGATTAGGTTAAAATGACATTTCTAAACTAGAGATATTGCTTTGATCTTCCACTCATTTAGAAATTCCCGAAAATATGTTGATCGATGTGAAATTCGGTCAAATAACATAAAAAGCTTTATTTATATTAGCTTTTAAGAAACTTCAAATATGCATATTTTTTCAGTAACTTTGTTCTTCATTTATTTCCTTAACAGTAAATCTTACCCAAGTAATAATGATTATGATTAAATTGCTTAATAAGTTTTACTAGTAACATGTTTAATACACAAGTCGGATTATCGTTGAATTTTACAACCCGCTTATTTAAAGTGTTACTAGTCTTATAAGCGCGCGACGCGTGCGAAAACAAATAAAAAATTCGATTGTGTAATAACATGTATGAAAAATTATTCATAACGTTCATTGTATTTCCTTTTTTTTAGACTAATAAATAAGAGATGTTATGAATGTGACTGTTAATGGAGAATATGATGGTAAAAGAGGGGTGAATTTGTATTTTGTTAGTTAAGGGTATAATGGGGTTTATAATTTTTTGGTGTCCCCCTCTCTTCCCTTATATAATAGAGATAATTGCATCAAGGGATTTTACTATGAACCTACACGAACTGTAACCAACTTGTTATCAACTCTACTCTATGTTCAATATTCATTAAGATAATTAAGCAAAAGGACATGGTCAAGACTTAAAGTTTTGCCAATATTTTGGGACCGAGGGAAGTATGTACCAGTTTCGAAAAAACAAATCATCAAATGGTTGAAATATAACCCACTACTGCAGACAAGCATAATCTGCAATACACAACTAATGAAAAAGCATATTTGCAACTCTTCACATCAATCATCAATTTAAGGAATAAGATCCAGTAAAAGAATACAACACATCAAGAACATATTCCAACTCTTAAACTCAAAATTGACATGACTGAAATTGAACACTGACCGGATTGTCATAGTTGCATACCTTCATTCTCGGTCGCTGATCAGCATTAACCTTTCTCACTTGGTATCTTATCTTCTTTGAGAAGAAGCGCGTTCGACGTTTCTCCTTGTACCGCTGAACACTTGCTTCTCTCAAGGCTCCAGATTCACCAAATAAATCTATTTGTGCCAATCTTGCCTGCCATTTTAACACTTCAATCCTTTAATTTTCTTTCGAATGTTTATGTTTCCATCATAAGTGAATACGAGGACCATAGAGAAAGGCTAGACAAAACATGCAATACGACAATTTCACAAGTATCATATTATGTTCTGGAATTAGGCCTAGCACTATTGTAATAGAAAAAACAACTTTTGGGCCAGAGCAAATTAACCAATATCTATGTAGTAACGGAGTACAAGAGTATCAATAGTATATGATGCATTTTTTATAATACTTCATAGAGTATAATATAGCATAAACATTCTTCTTTTTGTCTCACTTGATATTAATTTAATCATTTTGCAACTGAGGTGACGCCCAAAGAAGAAAAAACCAACTGAGAAATTCCAAAACTGGAGCTTCCCTATTGGGAAAGAAAAGTTTGGTTAATTACCGTTTAATCCAGACAGAAAACATCAACTAACATTAGGCGCCAAATTGTGTCAATTAATTTTCATTTTTCCCTACTAAGCACCTTATATTGAGTAGTTATAGTCTTATAGATACTAATAGGAACATGAGTAAATGAATATAGAACTTACCAAGGCATCAGTTCCAGAAAACTCGGAGCCTGGAATGTCATCGGAGAAAGGCGAGCCCCGATCCGACCAGGCATCCAACACCTCGTCATAATTAAGTTTTAAGAGCACCCCAGGGCTTGATTTAAAATTAGGG
This sequence comes from Beta vulgaris subsp. vulgaris, assembly GCF_026745355.1. Classification (NCBI taxonomy): domain Eukaryota; kingdom Viridiplantae; phylum Streptophyta; class Magnoliopsida; order Caryophyllales; family Amaranthaceae; genus Beta; species Beta vulgaris. The sequence continues at coordinate 54,454,539 of NC_079203.1, forward strand.
ACCGAATTTTCCTTGCCTGATGTTGAACTAGACTTAGGACTTGAGGCCAAATTTTCCTTGCTTGAGGATGAACTAGACTTGGGAACTGACACTGAATTTTCTTTCTTCGGGATTGAAGAAGAGGATTTAATGTTTAATTTTTCTAACTTTTTCTTCTTCTCAGCTGGCAAAGGCTTGTTAAACCTTGGTGAAATTTCAGCAACATCAACAGCAGGAAATCTCCACCAATCTCCCTCATCATTTTGTCTAAATGCCTTAGCCACTCCGCCTCTCATCAATCCAAACCCAAAATCAAATCTCCCACCTAATCCTAGTCCTAATCCTAATCCTAACCCCACAGGATACCCATAACAAAAATTAACGGGGCCAACACTACCATTCTTGGAGCAAGTAGTTGACTCGCCTTCAACAGACACACTTAAATCATCCCCCATTATGCTGTCTATAACCCCCTCCCCGATTTCTTCATCAAGGATAGATTCTGTATCAAAATCCTCATATCCATCACATAACTTAGAGGAATTCATTTGGCAACCAATTTCATCCATGTCATTTAAGCATGACTTACCATATACAGTAGAGTCTATCTGGAAAACAGGTTTCTCTACTGGGAAAGGTAGGAGCAATTCACCAGAGGATTCTTCAAAGGAAAAGGAAGAATACTCACGGGGCTTGATGAATTTGCAAGGCTTACAGATGTCCTTGGCGGAGAAGATGTTTGGATATGCCGTAGAGAGCAGAGCAGCCGCCTCATTGTAAGTCTGATTGGGTCGTTTTCGTGGAGTCCTTGGTTTTCGGGTTGAGATAGCAAGCGGGGAATTGCTTGATTCTGATATAGTTGAAGAAGGTGATGAAGAAGAGGTACGGGTTGAAGTTGAGGGAGATTTAATGATATCAAGGTCAAGTGTATATGCTGCCCGTCCACCTCCACTCAAGCAGGAGCTCATTGTTGTTGGCTATTATACAATAAAACAGTCCCAATTCAACAGAAACTCAAGGCTGATAGAGAGAAGAAGAGAGAATTTGACTTCATAAGCCTTGGAAAGTCAAAGCAGCAATATTTAAATGAAGATAGAAGATTTAGTTTAGAAATTCTGATTGGCAAGCAAGGAGAATTCAAGCTTTAGCAAAGAAATGGCAAGGAAAAAGAGTGGGAAACAAGCTTTAAGCTTTGTGCCACAACAAACTAGGAAAAAGGCCAAAACCCAGAACCCTTAAAAAAAGAACTTACTATCAATTAAAAAAAGGTCTGCTGAGGTTATGTCAAGGTGACAAAAGGCAAAAAGCTGCAAACAGTAAACAAGAGAAGTCTAGTGCAAACAGACCCAGTTTCATAAACAAGGAAAGTCTATAGACTCCAATGTTTTATGCTAAAACCCTGAAAAACCCCATCTGAATTGACCACAAGAAGCAAATTCTGAAAATGTGGATTAGACTTATGTAAGAATGCAATGATTTTCTTTCCTTCTTATACTAGACAAGGAAAATCTCAAAGAGATGGGGTTAAAGAATAAGAAGAGGAAAAAAGAAAAAGGCACAGAACTCAAAAATCAGTGTGGGTTTTGCAGTAAAGAATCAGAAGTCAGCAAAATGAAAATATACTACCCGCTGAGAGTTTAAAAGAGAGATTTAGCCCCACAAAGAAAACCAAGGGTAGGGGAGAATGGGGAAGAGAAAGAGAAAGAGAGATATGATGGGCGATTTGTGTAAAGGAGCAGGTCACGAGTAGGGAAGAGATAAGAGGTAAAAATCCGTTAAAAGAAAGTCTGAAGATAGCAAGAGCGGAACAGTGTGACTCTCTGAAACAGAGGTGGGAGTGTGTTCTTATGAGTAATGGGACTGAAGGTGAAAGAGAACAGGGCAAGCAGAGACAACCTTTTCTTTCAGATGCCAACAATAGTTACTGGACCACTATTCTCTTACACCCACCACCTCTCTCTCTTTAGCAAAGTAGTATTCAATAATTTAACCTGTGGCATTGACAACAATACCCCTGATTTTCAAGTAAGTACTTTCACAAGAGTACTATGTAAACATCAGAAAATTCTTTTTCACTGCAGTCTGCAGGCAATTTTCAACACATTAATCAGGTAGAGAGGAGTATTATAGACATCATTAAATCCACATAATCTGGTGTAGGCGTGTGATCAATACTACTTAAGCAAATTATTGACTCGTTTGTTATTTTTTACCCTCAAAAAAGGAAAAAAAACATTTATTGATATATCATAGAAAAGAAATTACTTAAAGATGTAATATAAAAGAGTATATTTGAATTTGTGGCCCTCTAAGTTTCCAAAAAATTAGCTTGCAGCGTAGTAGAAATATGAAAGATACAGCCAAAAACCATGCACCGTAGCATCTGAATACTGAAAATACTAAAGATATTTTTGAAAGAAGAGATAAGTCTATATATTCACCAGATATTTCACTCAAAAAGGAAAAAAATATACAGAAGTTTCTTGTTTTGGCTATTAAAAAACTCTCCAATGTTGATATCATGATATAATATTTCAAAATATACTTTTAATCTAATTATCTACAAGATTATCATTTACTAATATGGAAATTGGAAGCCTAAAAAATTGTTCAAATTTCAATTTCACTGGAGAACATTTTTTTTGACATCGAGTTCACTGGAGAACATTGATGAAACCGTTTAAACAGTTAGTAGTGTGTAATAATTAATTCATAACACTATTGTTACTTATTTTTCTTTTCTGTTAAATGGAGTAGGAATCTACAAGAAGCCATAAAGCACTGCAATATTATTTTTCTTAAGACACCAAGAAATTTGAAGTAAAATGATAGACGTACAACAATAATTGATACAAATGATATCGAACCCAAGCCTTATTGCCTACCATTAAAAGACCCTTAACTAAATCAATTTCAGTATTATCAACCAAATGATTACAAATGGAAGGCCCCAGTTTTATTTTTCAAAGTTTTTCAAGGTGATTCATGGAAAATAATAAATATTGCAGGTATATTTATTAATTTTTGATAAATTATCATTTTAAAGATTAATAATATTTTACCTTAGAAAGTTTAAACACCACATAAACTAATGTATGCACAAGTAATGAGAATAATAAAATTTTCAGTTTAACGCAAAGGAGAAAAAGAAAAAGGGCAATCTGAAATCTTCAGTGGCATATTCGATATTGTGCCTCTATATCAATCTATCCTAATCATGGGCAAGTATGGTGGCTTGATAGGATTTTTTCTCAGAGTTACAGTACAGAATTAGCTACCCAACGGATCTACTCTAAGTAATCCTCAGTCATTTATTGCCCATTTATATGGGAAGTTCCCTTATCCAGTGACGTGGCAAAATACTATAGGATGTTCTAGATTTTGAGGCTGACCTGGAGGATACTTTTATAGGTTGGTGGTACTTTCACGTGTATCTAGAAAGGAGAGAGAGAAAGGACTTTTGGGAACTAAAATAAAAAAGAAAGATAAATTTTCTCAACCCAGCAGCAAAATCATTTGGAACTTTATGGTGTCTTCTGCCCAATTTATGTGTGGCAGATGACGCATTAACGTTGCACTAAAACCCCCCTCCAGATTTCGGATTAGAATTTAGAAAAAGCCAAGTTTCGTGCTATACTACTTGCAATCGTTATCCTTTTATGCTTACAGCGAAGCCAAGAGCCATATTTGTGCGGCTTAGTATACAATTACTCAATTAACATGTAACAAAATTCCACCACTCTTACACCCGGATGAATCTGTTGGATGGGGACACAAGATAATTCCAACCCTACCATACAATGAAATAACATTTTCTAAAATATTAACCATTTGATATCTCAAGATAACAAAATCCCACGTAGGCTCAAATGTTGATTTTTAATACATGGTCAATTATACTTAGTGACAAATTTTAGTGATTTTATAAGGATGAAAACAGATTTAGCAAAATTCAAATGCAATGTGCTCATCATGTCCATTCCAACCACACATAAGAAGAAACAATATAGAGAGATTTACAGATAGTAAGGTAGGAAGTTTGAAGGGAAAGTGAGGGAAAGGTGAGGATTTTATGATTAATGTCTGGAATCACTTTTTCTTTCCATTTAGAAACAAAAAGTTAAGCTTATTTTTCACCTCACACTGGTTAATTATAAATATTTCTAATTTCACGTATTTAATTTCCAATCTATGTTTGGAATTCCTTTCTTTTAATTTTTCAACAAAGCTAAAATTCTAAGAAAATGGCTTGCAAAGGGTAATAAGCTTGTATGAGATTAGGCTCCTTTTAAAAGAATTATTTGTCGACTTGCTTGAAATATTGCCACAGGCTTTTCCTTTCCCAACTTCTCATATATGGTGTTTCTATAAAGCTCCATCATCTAGTGGCTAATGCTTCTAGTTTCATATACTTGATCTCTAATTCAATATAAGAAGTTTTATCCCTACAATTTCTCAACAAAACTATATACTTCCTCCGTTCCATAATAAGTGAAACACTTCTCTCTTTTATGTGAGAGCTTTTTTAGAAAAGTGTTTCACTTATTATGGAACGGAGGAAGTATAGTGTATTAATTCCTTCATTTTCAAAAGATTTACACGGTTACCTTTGGGGGAATCAAAGAGAGAGAGAGAGTCTAAAAACTGATTATTAAATTGGGAAAAAGGAAAAAAAAAAAAAAAAAAAAAAAAAAAAAAAAGAACAATAAAACAATGGAGAGAAAGTATATGAGTGAAAAAATGGGTTGAAAAGGTGGAGAAAGATGATGGGAAAGGTGACAATTCTTAGATATAGTGAAAGTGTGCAGATTAAAAAGAAACGGCCTATAAAGAAAAGTATGTAGATTAAAAGATATGAAGGCAGTATTACAGTAATGGCTTAAAAATGTATTTTAACTTGCCTAATATTAGGCTCCACCTAAAAGAGTTGTCAATCAACTTAACTCCCTTTGATTCTTCTTAAAGGTGTTGTTTGCCCACTTCTTGTGCCAATTTTCATTTTTTGTCTATTTCCTAGTGTATCTATATGCTAGTATATTATGATTCATCCTTCCAATAACATACATGATTCTCCAGTTTGAATTTCCCTTAATTTCACGACAAAGCTATATTGCTAAGGGCTTGAAAAGGCAATTTAATTTGTATGAGACTTCCACCTGAAAAAGTAATCTGCACAATATCGATTCAATCCTCTAAACGAATTAGACATTAAGGTTAAAATTATTCATTAACAAGGCTTGGTTGAAAAACATTCTAATCGACCAAGCTTAAGATTTTTCTCCACAGTGGAAAGGTATATAAGAAATTCTTTATCATCTCCTCTCCAATGAAATTTGGAAATTACCTATTTACTTCAATGCCAAACACACCAACATCACATTATTGAAACCGGTCTCATATTCCTTCCCTATGGAATTGTGCTTCACGCATATTGACCTCTAGCTTAAGAATTAAGGTAGGTGTAGTTGGTTGAACGCCCTCCTTCCACCCTTTTGACAGGGGTTTGATATTTGCCTCTTGCAAAGTGGAATCCCCAAATTTCCTCCACTGCATTGTATCTCATTAATTTACTTCCTGTACTTACTTTTCAAAACCAATATCCTGCACAAATTGTTGAATTCTCACCAACTCAAAACGTCTTAATCTATCTAAATCCTAAGGCAAACACAATTATTCAGGTCATGCATGTCAATCATAGAGAGTGTAAGTGTCACGGTCCTAGTGTTAAGGTGGACTCTAACAATTATAATACCCATGCTAAAGCTCTCAACCACCCAAAACTCCTTTCCCGCCCTTGAGGCACGGTGCACCATAGACCTCCCAGCCATACTGCAACATTTGTGCCGACCAAACCTGCCCAACATCACCACTCTCCACCCAAGCAGCCCCCTTTTCCTGCCACCTCTTCCTAGCCCATAAACAACTACCCTCTCACCTACTTCCCACATTGCCACCAAACCTATACAAAAAATGCTCACCATGTCAGCCTTCTGCGAGTTCCAATCAAACCAAGAACAGTTGCTCAAGAAATCAAAGACCTTATCTAGCGCGAAGCCATGCAAGACACATGTGATGCCCTTACCCTAAATTCTACATGGCAGTTTGTCCCTCTCAAATTCGCTCAAAATATTGCTGGGTGCAAGCGGATATTTCGTGTACAATATTAGATGGAACTGAAGAACAATGCAAGGCTAGGCCTATGGCCAATGGGTTTCACCAACGACCCCGACATCGACTACTCCGACACCTTTTGTCCAATCATCAAACAAGCTACTCATGCTCCCTTTACCTGCCACTAGTGGGTGGTGTCTCCAACATACGTATCTACATGCGGCAATCCCGCAGGTTCATTGATCCAACACACCCTACACAGGTGTGCAAGCTCACCAAGGCCATTTTTATAGCTTGTTTAAGCCCATATATTCTAGGTTGTTTAAGCCCATTTCTTGAGCCAATTTTTGCAGTTCTGTTTATCTACTACACAACCTCATTTCTTGGCATTCAAGAAAGCAACGAGCTCTTGCTTGAGCATCTACTGAGACTAAATTGAAGCATTGTGGCTGACACAACAGCAGCGGTCGTATAGCTCCCTCACATAATTTGGAATCTCTCCTTGGTAAACACATGATTCTATTCTCAAATGAAGTATTTTAGCTTTTGGAATTCATTTTGTTCAAGAACCACTGCATCTTGTTATCCTACAGCCTATGGGTCACTCACATTTTCAGGGATGATTAACTTGCGGATACCATAAGCCCCTTCACAAAACTAGTATTTATACATTGCTTGACAAGATTGGTCTTGCCCTTCAAACGCCCATCTTCGAGACCATGTTAAGAATTATTCCGAATCTTCTCCGAACAATGGTTGTACAACTGGCGTAAATAAAATGCTATGAACTGACATAGCTTGGACAGTTTAATGGCAGAAATTAAAGAAGAAAATGAGTGTTTGATTGAAAAACAGAAATTACAACAATATAAAACGATAGTTGCAAGCTTTCGAGAGGCTTGTTCTCTCCCATTGAACTTTAAAAGCTCACCCAATTTTTCCTAACAATTTTCAACCCCCTTTCTTCTCTCTAATTAACCCTATATATAGAGTAATTTCCTTAGCATAACTACCTAGCTTATTCCCTAAGCTACTCATTAAGATAATACCTAAATTACCCTTACCCTAAAATATCAGTTCATAGCATTATGGGAGAGAACAAGCCTCTCGAAAGCTTGTAACTATCATTTTATATTGCTGTAATTTCTGTTTTTTAATCAAATACTCATTTTCTTCCTTAATTTCGGCCATTAAAGTGTCCAAGCTATGTCAGTTCATAGCATAATAATGCTTAATTCTTTATCGACTTAGCTTATACATAGCTTATCTTTGTTTTTAGCTTTGTGAATAAATGCTCCTTTGATGCAATGGTAGATATCAAGCCCTCAATCATTTACAAACACAACCCCCCCCCCCCCCCTTCTCATTCCTTCCACAATCTTCCTGTCTCTAGTCTCTTCTAAGTCCTAACCATCCATAAACTGTTCTTGTCCCCCTGATTTCAAGAAAACCCCAACTGTTAAATAGATAGCTTCCACTTTATCCGCAACATCCTAAAATTCAAACCTTAAAGTACTGCAAAAATGTTCTCTCCTTTTTCAATTGCAACTTTTCACATCTATGAAAGTTCAATATCGTTTGCGACATTACTAAATCTGGTTAAAATTCTTTGTATCTCGCCTTTTTAAACTATAAGTGTGTCGACCTTCAAGGTTATAATAGGAAAAATATGGAAAAATGAAAGAAAGGGAAGGTAAAGTCCCCAATTTAATTCTTTTACTGCAAAAGCTGGATTAAGTTTTCAAGTAGGAGTAAAATCCATTGCCGAAAAATGCAAACAGAATTACAGAAACGAAATTATAGTATGATTTTTTAATTTAAATAACGAAAATCACTACTTGTGTTTTTAGTTGCAACACTTTCCGATTTTGATGTTTCCAAAGTATATTGGTTCTTCCTCTCCTCACCACATCAACGCCTTTTTCTTATATTCCATATCTCTCTATTTCTCTCCTATCTCATAGGTGATAGGTCTCCTAATATACCATGCATCTTCCTATATTAATGATTTGGTAAAATTTTAGACGTTTGCAAATTGTTAACTAAGTATGGCTTTATACATACAGGTTGAAGCTTAAAAGAAATCTTCTAAGCATCAGCTAGGGGTTTGCTACTTTGCTTAGTCAAGAACAAAAAAAAAAACCAAAAGAGAAAAAAAAGGTTTTTGGTGAACGAGCATGATTGTTAAAGACCACATGAAAAATATAGGGGAACCATAGAGAAACCTCACAATTATCTGCTGCTTTCTATCCCCCCAAACAAAAATTCAACATATGTCGAACAAAAAAAAAAAGCAGAGAAAAAAAGAAAAGCTGTGTACCAGAGAGCTTTATTAGTCAACATACTATATAAACCCACAATACTCCAGCGATGAAAGAGTAAAAAGGAAGCCTAGCTTACCTCAATAGAGCATAGCTTATGAGCTTATCGCTGCTGTGTGTTGAGACTTGAGGTCCATTGCTTATGAGCTTATTGCTGTTGTGTGTCGTAATGGAGACAGTATTATTCAACAACTTTTCCAGGTTCTGAGTAATCCTGAAGATACAATGCTTTAGTATACTTCTGTATATGAAAATAGAAGTTGATGATAGAACTATAAAAAACAATTCCTTGCATCACTTTGATAAAATCAGTAATAATAATCACGCCTTTAAACTCACTTTGTCTAAGTAACAATCTTTTTGTTCCTACAACAGTCATCATGAGAGATGCAAAAGCAATCCACTCAAACAAACAAATGAAAATGATGCAAATAAACAGGACTCTGTGACTTGACAATTTACCAAATGATGAATTGATTATAGCAACACATGATGGATCAGAAGCATTACTATTTAGATTAATTGTGCTTGAGATAAAAAGGTTATAAGTTATAACCATCAAAAAGGATGATAAAAAGTAAAGGTCACAATGTCATCATTTCAAAATTAAGCAGAGGTCCGAGCTAAAAACAGCTAAAAAGATTAAACCTTTTGGTGCAAGAGGTGAGGTCAGGATATCATTCTTTGCACATTTTTGGCTTAATTAGCCAACTCAAATGCTTATGTCATCTGGCAACTAGTGTAAGTGTTCAGGAGTATCATAGATTGACAGTAACTAAATCTATGAACCCCCTAATAAAGCAACGTATACAACTTCCTACTAGTATAGTAATAGTAGCCTGTTTGGAGGACAAAACTATATTACATTATATGGCAATGAATTTATAATAGAATATGTAAGAAAGTCTCATCCCAATTTCTACGGGATTACTTGTTCATCCTCAAATATTTCTTTTTCTTCATAAATTTTTATTACCACTTCAGAGGTAGGAGTGAGTAATGAATGAAATTTGCAAAAAAGTATGGGATGAAGTATTATTACCATGATGAAAATTGGCAATTTGGCATCATTATGTTCACAAAATTCCATATATAATTATCAATTACTACCATTTATTATTGTTATGGACTGTTTTAACTAGACAAAACGAGAGCAAGTTGCCCAAAGAAATAACTATATATCACAAAAAAAAAGGTCTAAAAGTCCCAAGTCCCTACCAATCCTCCCAGCTACACCCAACCTCAAAGGAGGGAAGGGGGTGAAAGAAATGAGTACATATTAGACCTATTCAATGGATCGGGTCCTCCAAAAAAAGCCCTTGACCCAACCCTATATTATAGGGTCATGACCCAACCCAATTAAAATAGGGTCAGGTCATACAGGTCTGACCCTAATAATGCATTAGCGGGTCAGGTCGAAAAGGGGTCAGTTTTGCTACCTCTCTTATCTCTCTCTTCTATTTCTTTCAAAATTGAACGTATTTCTCCCTGTGAATTGTGGAAAAAAACAGTTTCAAAATTGAACATATTTCTCCCTGTGGTGGTAGAATCTCTAGGATGGCTAACGGAATCCTCGATTATGCCCAAGAGACACAAGGCCATTGAAGGTGTTGGAGCTTCTTCAATCTTAGAACTCAAAGCTGAATTCTACAAATCTCAGGAATAATCCAAGAAATCTAAGGAACTTTCTGGCGCCGATGTTGAGTATCACCGCGCCAAGAAGAAGATCACCTACAATGATGGTTTTTCTCGCTGAAACTCTGGCGTTGAAAACCGTACTCACCAATGGTTTCTCTCTCCTTTTTTTCAGGGCTATTGTAATGTTGGTTGATCTTTGTGGGAGTTTGTGTAAAGATGGATTTTTGTGGGTGTTTTGATTTTATATTTTGTTCGATGTTTTTATGCTAAGTTTAGGATTTAGTGCTTAAGTTTGTATAGAGTATGAATTTTTGTGCTTAATGTTGGTTGATGAAGTTTAATCCAGTATTGACGCTTTTGAATAATTTTAGCCATTGCTGGTGCTTAATTCTTCAAGACTATTAAGGTTTAAGAAAACCGTGTTAGTGGTTTAAATTAGTAGATGAAGAAGATTGATTGCTCCTGAGTCCTGAGACACAACCAAATGAATCATGAGAACTCCATTGAGATTATTCTATATTAATATTATCTCCTGTTGCATAAAGAATGCCATATTATTCTCACTACTGAAGAGATTTCTGTGTTGAATAAGCTATCAATACACAAAGATATAGTTCTTTTCATCCGGCAAAAAGCAATTGGTTTTTCAATAGGAAAATGCAATTCTTTTACAGCACAAAATGCATAACGTGAGAAACAGACTTCTTATCCTAATTTTACTCTAGAAGATAGGATCAGGGTCGGGTTAGTCTGGCCCTTGACCCGACCCGTTAACAACTTCAGACCCGACCCGACCCGTCCCCTTGAACAGGTCTACTACATATACAATGAGATTACCTCTTAAATAGCCAATTCTTTATTCTGTCAAGCAGTTTGACAAGAATCAAGGAAGCAAATTGGAAGATTAAGCTAAAGTAGAAATGTATTAATTTCAAAAAAAAAAAAAAAAGAATTGTTTAAGCTAGAAGTAAAACTAGACATATGTTACAATTACTTGGAAAATTTATTGTTTGAGCAAGAATTAAGGAGAAATTGTTGGCTGTTGCTCTTGAATGAACACCAACTAAAAGTATTTGGAGAGTAATCAGAAACATCTGTCTTGCGGGAAGACTCTCCAAATTGTGTGTACTTTTCTTTCAAAGAAAAGTTATGTTTAAATTTCAAAAAAGTCTGAGTTTGTTAAGTGTTGAAAACCTTTCGGAGAGGCAACATCAAACTTTAGTTGACAACAAGCAAGATCGAGCAAATTTCCTTTAGAGTCCAGAAGAAATAAATATGTTTTTAGGTTTATTAGATATTAAATCCCCACCATTCAGCATCCTCAAAGAAGGAGATCCCAAGCATAACCTTGACTACACACAAACAACAAAAGAAGAATAGGAGACCATAAATTTTCTATGGGGTAGGAAACAAAACCAAGCTCTTCTGATCAGTTCAGACGCGTGGCTCTTCTTAATAGGTACTGTACAAAAGTCATCAGAATCTTTGTCCTTTCCTAATATCTAAGTTTATTAGAAGAACATAGATCTTTTTACGTAAAACTTGCCTAAAAAGGTTTTGATCTAATGACAAGTAATGTAATAAGAGTATATCTCTAGATATGTGTTTTATGATGTGGTAGTTACGAGAAGTCTGCTACATGGATCAAGATGTCATTCCCATGGATAGTTTGGATGAAGCCTTCACCTGCTTCCACCCAATGCAATATGATCTCAGAACTTTAACATTATGTGTTTCAGATTCAGTTCATAGTGGTGTGACCACCTTCTGTTATGATGCATTTGCATCCTGGATGTGTTCCTTTTGAGAGAATAAGCGTAAGAATGCCTTTGGAGATTAGCATGCATAACCATTCTGGAGATTCTGATGACTGGAAAGAACAAAAAACGATATTTGGAACAGAATTCAAGTCATGGATACCGTAATGTAGTACAGTTTTCTTTTGATTGCCTTGCTGTTTGATTTTAGGGTGATTTGCCCAAAATTATCTTTCGACAGTACTAGGCTTGAATGGCAAGAAATTCTCCCCGTTGACTTTTAGAGGACTAGTCCTACAGATGTATGCTCTGTTTAATAAATTGCAGTAAGATTATCTTAATCCCCAAAAGGTTAGAAAATTATTTATGGGGAGTATGAGAAAGAACAGAAGACAACATAACAGAGGAGGCAAGCTGTACATTTAATGGTTAGACGAGCAAAGGGAAGCAACTACAAAGATCAAGGAGTAATATCCATCAAATAGGGCAAACCAGCAATTCTATACATTTTAGCCCAAGTCCTCAGATTCTGTGCTTTGACAGAAATCCTGAATGCTTAGAAGACACCTAGGCTGATTTCTTCCATTCAAACATGACAAAAGTTATGTGCACAACCTAAGAAGTGTTTACTTTGAATCTTTTATAAACCCAAACCAATCAATAATGAGCATTAGGCAGGATATAGACGCAGTGAAGAGCAAAGCAATAGGTTTTGGAGGAAGAAACACAGCGAATTTATGTGCATCTTCCTAAAACCACTAAATAATGTGGAACAGAACAATATTAACTTCAGACATGTATAATGGACTCATGTTAGAACAGTATGAAAACAGTGCTATAAGAAGTCAATTATAGCAATGCTAGCAGAACTAAATAAAATTGTCTTCTGAAAGGAATCTTCATCCCCCCCCCCCCCCCAAACAAAAAAAAAAACACTTTCCTCCATAATAAGATGGTCAATAAAATATCTGCTTCTCCATATAATTCATTCCTCATAGACTGATATACTCTATATGACACTCAACACTGTCTTCCTGGTGCTACGGGTTCTATGGCAAAAGCAGGGATCACGCAAAGCCACCTCTGCAATCTACTTACACTAGGAGGAACAAGAATAATATAGTAACTAGCTCTGTAAGTCAGTTATAATCAGCAGCATCAATGAGTAAAAGAGGAGCTCTCTGTGAAAGTTAGTGTAGATCAGAAACATCGATGGGTGAAGGAACTCCCTGTAAAAGCTAGTCAGAAGGAGCGGAGAGCAAGAAAGAGGATAAGCATGTACAAGGGGGATTCATTCAGAAATGTGGAGAGAGAAACAGTTGTAAGTAAACTGCTGGAAATCAGAATAACAAGATTATCTAGGAAATAACTCAGGTAAATATATTAGCTTGAAGTAAGGAAAAACTCCTGGTCTAATACAAAGGCTGACTTCCGAGAGGTGAGTAGCTCTCCAAAGTAGTCCAAACAGAAATGAAATACTCAATATTCTTCTATGCCTTAACATATTTCCCTTCTCCTATTCCTTCCTTACATCATATCATTCTTAACCCTCCTGTAGCTTCTAGTTGATATTCAGTTGAGCAGATAAGCTGGATAACTAAATTGACACTGGGGCATACAATGGGAACCTATTAGAATCCTATCCAGACAAGGTTTAGAGTGATCCAGATATAATCAATAAATCAACCTTACCCCTAAGTAGCCAATTACCGTTAGAGAATCTAGATATGTAGATGAGAACTGAAAGTAAATTCGACTAACAACCAAGGCAGAAAGGCTATGTATAAGTCATATGTTCCAAAAAAATCATGAAGATTAAAAGCAAACAATCATGAAGATTAAAAGCAAAAAAATTTATCATCAACCCATATACTTTGTAATATTGGATTTCTATATTCATCAAACAATCACTCTATAAAAACACCTCCGATATACAAAGGGTAAAAAGAAGACCGGCATTGTTGATGTAAGAAAAAAAATCCTGTGTACTGTGCTCAGGATCTATATCCAGTCCCCACGCAATAGCAAAGTGAAGTTAGCTTCAAACCCCATAGATTCTGTTGGAATATAGTTTTTCTTTTTTGAGGAGGTGGTTTTTACTTTTTGATATAGATAAAAGTCAATTTCAGTATATCAAACAGTTCTCCTTCGTTATGCTTTGTATTAGCATGGGAAGCATTTCACTTTTCTTCTGCACCCTACTAGTCCTGGATGGTAAATGGCAGCATTACATACTTATGCCTAAAGCCTAAAGTTATTGGAGAGCAGAAAAGGACATGCTGGACTTATGATGGTGGTTGCTAATATTGTGGCAATTTGAGCCAAATGAATGATGTAGTTACATTTTGACAGCTAGTCTCTTGAAGCACCAAATCAACTTCTCATAGAGTTACCACACTCTTAAGCATCCAGATCTATGAGTTATAAACCGCCCAAAGTATATGTCATCTCAAACCTTGATTTCTATAATGTTGGAGATATGTTCCAAATCATGAAGAACGGCTTATGGTGAATTCCAGGAATGCCTAACAAAATATCAAAATCCACTAGAAAATAGTGTTGTGTAATAGAGCTTACTTCTTATGATTGGCATCAAAATGGATAACTATCTTTAGATATCTATCTATATTCTACTACATTAAGTTTATGATATGAAGAGGGCACAAAAAGCCTCAATGTTACTCAAACTCTGCATTTTATCTCAGGTAACCAAGTCAGATGCTCGACACTCCAACATAGGTACATGCACTTTGGCACATCATTTTGGGCCAAAATACTGGAATTTTTTGAAAAAATATCTGAGCCAAACACTAGGACACAAGCTCATATTGGACCCAAGCACCCGAGTCCAAGTAACATGGTTGATCCTTAGCTCTACGGATAATTCCACTTGACTATAGGCTCATAACGCAAGGAGCGATTATCAATATTGCTCCCTGTAAACATCTAAAACTCTGCTTCAAGTTACCAAATAATCGAGTATTCTCTCCATCCAAAGATAATTTCCCCTTTAACGCTACATTATTCGATCAATGCTTTATCACTATATTTCCGTAAGATTTTTAAAAACGCACTTCTGTAGAAGTACTCCTTAATAATTGTAGCTATAGCAGTTTCATATTGTGAATCGCTCCGACCTCAAAAGTGAATAGAGAACAGCCTTGGAGTGTATTAAAGCAAATTATGCTCTACATAGTATATGCTATACAAACAAATTCACATTCATATAAGACGGTGCTATATCGCTGTAGTAGCAAATAGCATAGAATGAAGAGCAAATAGGAAGACAATATTTCCAAAAATCTCTCATATCATAATTCATAACGCAATCAATGAAATTCCTTCAATTTCTACCTTCAGCAATTCAACCTAAACCGAAAGTAACGAAAAAATCTCAAATTACCGCAAATTTAAACCATTACCAGAATAGAAACTCAAAATTACGCCGAATTCGACTCTCATTTAGTTGAATTTCCGAACGAACAATGTAAAACCGTTCGAAATCGTCAATTAAATTGACCTAAAAATCAAACGATCAAATTAGCAATCCCTAGTTACCGAAAAAACAGCGTAAAATTGAAATTGAAACAATACATATATAAAAAAAAATTAAGAGAATCGAAAAAAGATAGAGAGAGAAAAACAACGAGATACCTGAATTTTCGCCATTAACGATGAGAGAGAAAACTCGATGATAAATCTAAAATGTTACGAACTTAAAACCCTGCAGAAAAATGTACTGGAGGAGAGAGAAAGAGAAAGAGAAAGAGAAATTGAGAGATACATCCATGCGAAGATGAGAGGGAGAGGAGAGAAATAAAAGGTTGTGACGCTTTTGTTTGCGTCAGCAGGTGTCAACCAATTGGATTGAAGGAAAAGATCTTCTAATCTCTGATGTGGCACTACGAGCGGGGTATGCCACACGTGCTTACGGTGCTTTCTTTTTCTTTTTCAACTTCTTTTTTTTTGTTAGGGGATCACTTAAATGGAGAATCTTGCATGACGAATGATGAATTCGGTATTCCCAATCTACAAGATTCTTGGTGTTACGGAATAAGGACCTATGATCATGGCCCATGGGTCATATTAAAGTCTAGCTTTATTGTCTAATTTTAAGCATAATTTCGTACAATTTTAGTTCAATTCAGTTCAGTTATTTTTAGTTATTGGAACTTGGGAGAGTGGAGTCTAAGTGGATCCTGATGATATCTTAAGATCATTTATAGTGATGAGGCGGCAACATATCTATCCAATTATCTATATTTTTTCTTCTTTCATCTATGTACAATAAAAGGTTTTAGATTCCTTATTGATGTTAACCAAATTATAAAAGTTGGAGCATAAGTGACAAAGATCATGGAGGTCAACTATGATTATGAGCTAACCAGGTGGATAGTGGTGAGACTCCATATTGGAGTACCAGGAAGGTCTGTAGTTGGGAAGGGAATCCCTTGCACTTTCAAGATTAAATGCATGTTCGGCAACAATAGTTGCAGTAGTAGCTTTTAGCTGTTAAAGTAGTTGTTAGTTGTGCTGGTAGCCGTTAGTGGTTGGTGTGTAGTTGTTAGCTGTTAATTGTCTAAATAGCGGTATAAGATATTGTTTTTTGGTAAAAGAATCTGTCAAAGTAGTTGTTTACAAATAATTAATTAAAAACTCAAACAAAATTTTAATATATAATTTATGCACCACTAAAGCTTCCCCAAAAGCTACAAAACGTAGCTTTTCATAAACACTACTAAAACACTACTTGTAACACTAAAAGCTACTTACACCAATGCCTTGTCAAACACTACTATTTTTCTTAATTAGTGTTTTGACTTAGTCAAGACACTAAAAGCTACTTAAAAAGCTTGTGCTGAAAACGCCCTAAATGTCTTGGTAGAAATTGATTAAGATTTGTCAGATCCCAACAATGGTATGAGGTGATGAACTGAGCTAATTTCAGATCCATGTCAACAGTGTTACCGTTAATATTTAGAAGAGAGCATAGGTTGGTTTGTCCTAACCAATAATCTAACCAAAAATTGATTCATTGTCCATTACCAATTTTTCAACGGATGCCCTTTCGCATAAGGTCTCTTTGAGCCAAGATCTTTTTCCAAATGTATGAGTCATTAGCTTTTGGGTTGTATTCAAAGAAGGATGTAGTACGCATATATTTTTCTTTTTTCAGAGTCGACCAAAAGCAGGACTCATTTCAAATCAAGTAATCGACCAAAAGCATGACTCATTTCAAATCAATTTTCAACCAATTTTTACTAGGAAAGCTTTATCCAAAAGCATGGTGCGTCCGAGATCTAAGCCTCCCTGAGACTTAGGATAGCATATAGTATGCCATGCTATTAGAGGAGTATTATTTTTATATATCTTTGGTTTGTCGCCAAAAAATTTGTCGATGCATTAGCATGTTTAAAAAATTAACCAATAACTTCACTAAGTACGTATAAACAAATTATTAAAAATTGATATTTGAAAATACACATTAACACAATAAAAAAATTCTACATTTTGAAAAATACCCATGAAGAAATGAAGATTTATCAAAAAAAAAAAAAAAAAACTTCCACGGTTCTGTTAAGTGAGTTAAGAATTTATTTGAAGAGTAATACGTGTATAGTGGGCCACTGGGCCTACAGAACAACTTTTATGATTGGGACGAGGCCATGTTAAAGAATTATGAGATGAGTTGACCTGGACTTCACGTGAACAACAAGCTCATGGCGAACAAAAGAGGCAAAAGCCTAGATTGTGGGCCTTGTTTTTAGTTTTCTCTTTATGCAATTTTGAGATCAGCCATAATAATAGTCTTCATAATGAACAGAAAAGGAAATGAAGTTAGTTAGCTACTTAGCTGGAGCTTTTGAAGCTGGGCGCTGCTTCCCATGAACTTCTTCCCTGGTATCAAACAAAATCTTCAAGAGCTTTATGCCTTTATCAATATATTGTTAGTATAGCTAAGAGTATAATTATAACTCCATAGTCACATTAAGCGGTGACGAAGAAAGGCGAGAGTCATTAGCATTTCGAATTTGAGTTCACTCGAGTCGAGTTATAACTGAGCTTTGACCAAGTTGCGTTTTGATCGAGTAGATCTCGAGTAGCTAAATAAATGTAGCTTGCAAGTGTATCAGGTTAAAAAAAGCCATAAGGTAGAAAATATGTCGAATTTAGATATTTTGCTATAGATAATTGGGTAATCGCGCTTCTCGCGAGTTTTCGAGCCAAGTATCGAGTTGCTTAACTCAACTCGCCAACATCTTGAGTTGAGTTCGATTCAAGCTCAATCGGGTGAATGACCTTGTGAGATGACAAAACAGAGGAAACTCTTCTTACCAAGTGATTCCCGAGAGGGGCAAAAAAACATTAAAGAGCTACTAAAAAAAACAAGTGTTGCGATAACTTTGAAGTGGATAAATTATTAACATTATTAAAAATGTATCTTATACATGCTATAACTCAAAAAGGACCTAATTTTGTATATCAAATTAACATTCACACTAACAAATTATTTTATTTAAAATTTGTAATGATTGTGGTTTAATTTGCTTCTTAACGCACAAAACTATAAGGTTATTTGGTGAAGTTAAAAATCTGTTTTGGATGATTATTATGTATAATTCCAACAAATTAAAGAAGTCCTATGCTACAGATATTATCTTCATACAGTACGATCATTTTCATTTGTTTATGACAATAATAATGTTGGTTAGCTTTTGACTTCTATGCAACCTAATTCTGTTCATACCGATGCTAACTGAGAACATGTCACATTGGTTGTACTTGCTATTATCTACCATGGCACATTGGCATGGTTATAGAATTTGGGCATTATGAACTTATCGTGACTCATAAGTCTAAGGGCCCCTTAATTTGGTAGTCTATCTTGTCTTAGTTATGATTCTGTATTTCTGTATAAATAAAGTAGTGGTTTTTTTTTTTTTTAGGTGATATAGTAGATATATTGCCCCACAAGTTATTACTCAGTAGTCCATGATTTATATGATAAAGCTCCCGTTATATAAACGCACATCTATACTAATATATTAAAAAGCGTTCTTAAATAAGAAACCGCGTCATGTGATACTATCACTTAGGGGACGTTTGATATGATTAATGGAAACGGAATGGAAAAGATTTGAATAAGGAGTGGAAATGAAAATAATAATTGTTACTTTTAATAGTGGTTTGGTATCCTAGTGAAATGGAAACAATTGAGAGGTTTATGATTGAGGAAAGAAACGTGATTTGTTTCCACTAGTTTGATAAGGGTAACAAATGGAGGGATTATGAATCTCTCCAGAAACGGTATTTGTTACTTAACGCTCATACCAAACAATTAGAAATGAAAACGCTTATTTGAATTTGTTTCTTGCCTCAAATTTTTCTATACCAAACACTATCTTAGTCTATTAGAGTGTTTACTTCATGTACTCAACATATAATAAATTTTAGAAAATACATGGTATAAGATTTGATCTCATATGACTTCAAGTCATGATATTAAAATATTGACCAGTAAATCAAATAATGTTTGGTGTTATAAATTTAAAATAAAAGATTAATAAATGAATTAATAGATAAACGTATTTGTTACTTAACACTCATACCAAGCAATTAGAAATGGAAACGCTTATTTGAATCTGTTTCCTACATCAAAATTTTCTATACCAAACACTCTCTCAGTCTCTTAGAGTGTTTATTTCATGTACTCAACATATAATAAATTTTAGAAAACACATGGTATAAGATTTGATCTCATATGACTTCAAGTCATGATATTAAAATCTTAACAAGTAAATCAAATAATGTTTGGTGTTATAAATTTAAAGTAAAATATTAATAAATGAATTATAATTATCCGAGATATAGTCCGAACCTAAAAACTAGTATGTACATTATATTCCGCAACGTCTCAGAATAGATATCTTGTACTAGATGTCTCCAGTATTTGGTGAAAGTAACAATTCTTTTTGGGGTACTCTTCTTTGATCCATACTTATTTGTGGTATGACCGTATGAAGATGAGGCTGTTGGAGGAAGGGGTAAGGTAAGTACTAAGTAGGCAATAGTCTTCCTCACTTTTCACGTGGGTCGGATATGCACCTTTTCCACTTTCCCTTTCGAGATAATCCGATCTCAATATGTACTCTCATGAGTTGCGAGAAAGGGGCTATACGCCTCTATAAAGTCCTGTGTTACTGTGTACCTAGATATATTTGAATTGTTTGATATCTATTTTATATGGACTTGAGTTCGTTATTAATATATCTTGAGATAAGGACATACTTTCTCCGTTTCTTTATATGGTGTGTTCGACACAAGTCGTTTAAGTAGATTTTAGTTTTTTGACTCGTTCAAAACACTAATCAAAAGAATAACAATGCTTGACAAGGTAGTGGTGTAAGTAGCTTTTCGTGGTACAAGTAGAGTTTTAGTAGTAGTTTTGTTTGAGTTTTTAACTAGTTATATTGTAAATAACTAATTTGAGAGCTTCTTTTACCAAACATCAATGTCTTATACTGTTACTTAGGTAACATAGTTAACTGCTACACACCAACAGCTAACAACTACTCTCACAACTAACAGTTACTCTCACAGCTAAAAGATACCATCACAGCTACTATTGCCGAACACACCCATAGTTTACTCACCTCATTTTGGGAGGGGGGAAGGGAAACCAAGGAGGAAGTCCAAAAGTATGAGAAAGAAACTAAAAAGTTGAAGAGAAAAACTAAAAAGGTGGATAGATAAACTAAAAAGTGAATTAAAATATTAAAAATGATGAGTAAGTGGGTTGGGTTTTACTCAACTCGTTTAAGTAAGCAGGTTGACCTGACACGACCCGATTATAAAACGGGTTGGGGTAGGGTTGAACATTTCAACCCGATTTCGACACGACAACACGTTTAACTACTATTTTAATATCAATATTATCCGTTGGGCTTTAAATAGTTTGAATATATTTCATAAATACATAAGATTATTCTTTGATTGTCCATTTTGGTTTATTCATGGGTTAAGAAATACTTATATGACGTACATTTGTTTAGTTTATGTGCATATGCGTTTTTGATAAACGGATTAATAAATGTGTTGGGTAACACATTTAATAAACAGATCAGGTTATAGTTGAGTGTTGTTGACCCATCTAATAAGCAGGACGATTTAGGATTGAGGGTGTACAACCCGTTTACCGTTAGGTACAACACGAATATGACACGATACGAGCATACGACCTGTTTAGTAGCTCTATTTATACATGATGTGCAGTTTTCCACAAAATATTTGGGGAGCCTAATCTTAGTCTTAGATCAATGGACTGCACCATAAAGTGTCAAACTCGACTCGAGTTGGAAATAATCTTTTGAAATATGCCCCACCAAAAATCATGACTCGATTAACAAAGAAAATAACAAGAATCGTGACTCAAGAACATGTGATCGTGGGTCCCATGGTGCTTCTCAGTTCTTATTTAGCAACCTGAAAACTAGCAAAGAAAAATTGAGATATGAAGGGCAAGAGCTCATTAGCGAAAGGAAAATAAAAAATTATTAAAAGAGACGGTCTAATTTTAATATAAAAGTAGATCTAGTCACTAAATGGATTAAACTAGTCACCGAAAGAAATTAACCTAGTCACTATTGATATAAGTCTCTTTTTAATATTGGACTTACCATTGCCTAATTTTAATTTAAAAATAGGCGGTCTCTTACAAGACAAACTTGTAATATAATTTTTAGTTCGATTTATATGTAACTAATTTAATTTTGATTCTGTTTTTTCTATAGATAATCCGTTAATATGCTGCTCAACATGACCAATGTGGAATAGATATCATTAAAGCTAGGATTACTCTTCAAAAGTTTACATTTAGAATAGAGTAAAAAAATCATATGGGCCTAATTTAAATTAAATTTACAATAGATAAAAAAGAGGAGTGATTATAGATTGTAATTTGTAAGGGTGATTATGTAAGAAAAAAAGTTACTATATTACAAAGGATAACTTTCATTATTATAAACTAATGGAACAAAGGGTGATTCTATGAAAAAAAAAAATTGTCACTATAATAGGTAAGGGTAGATTAGTGTAGTTTTACATTGTAAAAGGTGACTATATAGTTAAAAAAAAAAAAAGAAGGAGGATTACTATGTCAAATGAAAGCTTTGGTCCACACTAATATATATATATATATATATATATATATATATATATATATATATATATATATATATATATATTAACGACGAGAAAATTTGAATTAATTAGAGAACAAAATTATATCCTAAGGAATAAGGATAGTACATTCATTCTAAAAACAAAGAAATTAAACTGAGCGTACGTGCACTTATATAACAAGTACAATAACATAGATAACGGAATTTGGATAAATCTGTTTGATTTGGAGGTCTCTGAATTTGGATAATATTATTGCGCTGCTACTCGTGGATGACGATTGCTAGACACTTGATGAAGGGATTGGGAGAAGTGGACCGGTTTATCAATTGGGTGAAATGAGACTATTCATTTATCAATTTTAACTCCAATTTATCGCCATTATATAAAGGAAAACATAGTCAAATGAGATCTTGTTAGACAAATTATAACTTTTTATAGTTTTTACGTGTACACAACTAAATATATATATGATTAGAAATGTGTGTTGAGTTACGTGAAAAAGCAAACATTTCATTTAAAACATAACTCCGTTTTGTTTTAAATGAAACATACAATATTGACACGGGAATTTATGAGGAAAGAGTAGGTCTGGCAAACAGATCAAGTCGTGTCGTGTTCGTGTTCGGGTCATACCTAAACGGGTCAGCTAGACAGCTACCCCCCAACTCTAACCTGACCCATTTAACTTTTAGATTGTGTTCGTGTCGAAAACCTCAATCCTAACCTGATTTTTTTAGGTCGTGTTCGTGTCGTGTTATCATGTCGTGACAACTTTTGCTAACCTTAGGAAAGAGTAATATTTTTTTTGAAAGAAAAAGGGGGACATATATGAGGAAGACAAAATTAAAGGAAAGTAAGTACTAAATATGATAATTTTTCATTTATATTAAAATAAACTAAAATATAAGTATTTCATTTATCCTGGAATAAATGAAGTATTACTGATTAAATTTTCTTTAATCTAAATTGGCCAGTCTTGTCGTACAAATAATGTGGTAAATAATATAGAGGTGGTGATGGTGAAGAATGTGGGAAGGTAGGGCCACGAATGGGTTAGGTGGGAGTACACATGATGTGACCGTTGACCAAACAAGAAGGCCCCTTGTTGATGGTGTTGGGCTACTCGAATATCATATGAAAAGCTTTGATTAGCCCCTCCTGTCCTTTCTTACAAGCTTTAGGGCTCGACATTTGGCCCACCAACAGTTAGTAATACGTGTTGGATAAGGATTTTGGATTCTCTTTGATTTCCTTTTCATTTTCAAAATTAGCACTTCACTTCAATTATTTCTCATAAATCCATTTTTTGAAAAAGGAATTTCTCCACTCATGTGGAATTTATAAGTGGATGGTAAATAATTACCTTTTTGAGAACAAGTTTAGACTAACACCTTAGTTCGGAAGCCAGGCTAAAATATCCTTTCGGATGATAAGGGAGAAATTCATACAATAAGGAAGAAACCAATATAACAGGAAAGGGTAGTCATGCGCCTTCCTAACCATGAAATAAACAGTCTTGTTAGCTTCACGTGAGCAGTGACGAAACTCGCAGATTTGGAATCGTAGAGCATCCACACCTGCATCTTTAACAATATTAGGAATCTCCCACGGAAAATGCCAAGAATTTTTCATAGAACTAATGACCTCTAAATTATTGCCTTCTACGATGAGCTGGGAGATATTAAGGAAAGAGGCTCCCTTAATGCCTTCACTAAAATTCCAAGCCTTAGCTTGGATAATAGAAACGTGAGACTCCAAAGACTTAACACCAGCTAGAAGAACTTCTCCGGCACTATTTATAATCATAAAGCCCAGAGAGGCATTACCATTACTAAGTTTAGAACCATCAAAATTTAGCTTGCAAAAATTGGAAGAAGGTGGGACCAGATGAGATTAGTTCCCACTCGAGAAATGGGGGGAGGATTATTCTTAAGAGAGGA
This sequence comes from Beta vulgaris subsp. vulgaris, assembly GCF_026745355.1. NCBI lineage: Eukaryota > Viridiplantae > Streptophyta > Magnoliopsida > Caryophyllales > Amaranthaceae > Beta > Beta vulgaris. Next base: position 54,478,467 of record NC_079203.1, read on the forward strand.
AGAAGAAGCAGAGGATAAGTCACCTACATCAATGTCCACTCTAGACCACTAAACAAAAAAACTATTAATTTCGAAACTAGCACGACGAGGGAAAAAAATAATTACCCATATGATTCCCCCAAAAATATATGAGAGATAAATGACTTATTACATGGGAAGTCAAATATAATTTTCATGAAATTGCAGTTTATTGGAAATAAATTACTTAATCAATTGATGAGAAATTAGCTAAATTGTTTTGTTGACAATGGGGGAATCAAATTACCACGAGAATTTCTACTTACTTAGGGGGATCTGGACAAGTAACTTTCTCCATTTGTGGAGACTAAAAAATTCTAAGAATTTCTTATTCCTTTTTTTTTTGTTATTTTATTGTCAACCAAACAACTTATAAAATTTCCAATTTATAGGAATTTTTATTTTTCATGTTTTTCCATATCAACTAAACAAACATTAAAAAAAATGAGTTTTATACTTGATGAGGTCTGGTAGGTCCAATTAGGTGAAATATAACGGTAAATCAAGGTTAATTAGAGCTAATTTGATCTTATAATTTCAATTCACGCAATTTCAGGTGGAGTGAACGTAATAACTTTTCTCTTATTTGAAGTTTCATATTAATTGCAACATTACTAAATCTGACTATGTTTTCTCTCTATTACTCTCCTCATCAATAGGTTCCTTTTCCATCTCTCTCCGTTTCTATCATCTTTTAATAAAATTTACAACTCATACATATTGCAATTATTAAAGAACATATGAATTAGTAGTCAGGTAAAAAAGACCAAAATTTCCCTATACTCTTGAAGGGTAAAATGGAATAACATCAAAAGCAAAAAAGAAAAAAAAGAAAAGAAAGAAAGAGTACATATTTTGATATGCTACCTGCCACATCTCTAGTTGATGGTGCAATGTCAATTAGTGAATAACCTGAATTTATCAATAATGAATTTATTGAAAGTCGATATCAACTTCTTAGCTAGTAAAAAACTAGTAGTACTAAAATGTTTCATATGAATTTATCAATAATGTGTACCATCAAAACATAATTTAAGAATCATAAAAAGACGGTATACATTGATATCGGCACACAGCCACACATTGATAAAAAAGATTAAGTTTTAAGTTTCATCCCAATCTCCATATGACTTTTTGAGCTATATAAGCAAGTTAATTAACATGGATAAACAAAAAAAAAAATATAGGCCTTTTTTCTTTATCTATATAATAAATATATATTAAGGACAAAAATTATGACCAAAACCTCAACCCTCTCGATTTCTTGATTTTTTTTAGGCCAAACATTTAAGAGTGAGGGGAGGAGGGCAAGATAAGAGACCTCCAACACCTTGATCACTTGATAGGATTAAGACCTCATATCAATAGAATCTAAAGTAAGAGAATGATCGGTAGTTTAGTTGGTTATAACTTTTTTCTCGATTTGAAGAGATAGTTTGATCGATTCTCATATCTTGTCCTTGTGGCCTATTTAAAATAACTAATAATAGTGTATTATTAAAAGAGACGGTCTAATTTTAATATAAAAGTAAACCTACTCATTAAATGGATTAAAGTAGTTAATGAAGGAAATTAACCTAATCACTAATGGATTTATTCTCTTTTTAATATTGTATTTATAATTTTATAATTATAATTTAAAAGTAGGCTGTCTTTTACAAGACAAACTCTAATAGTGTTTTAGGAGTTCAAGAATAATTTTTTTTAATAATAATTAACTAAACACATTAATATAAACGGGATGAAATCTCAAATCTTAATTACCCATTTTATAATACTTTACCAATTAAATTAGATGTAATGTATCTCAAAAATGTCATCTTCCTCATTTTCGTTTCAAATGTAACAAAAGAATATTATATCTCATAAGTCATAAATAATACTTCCTCCGTTTCTAAATAAGTGCAACATTTGCATAGTGTTTACTATTCATAGTTTAAATTTTAATTAGCTTTGGTGATTTACATTTTAGGAAAAACATAGTCATGTGGGATCTTTTTAGATTCGTCTGAATGTGAATTTTTTTAATATTAACTTTTTATAATTTTACTTATTGATAATTGAATATATTAATGGTTAAAATAATGCATTGGCAAACGTAAAAACAATAAATGTTGCACTTATTTAGAAACGAAAGAAGTATTTCTTTCTTGTACTTCCTCCGTTTTTATTTAGATGTTACACTTTTCAAATCACGGACTCCTAGGTAATTTTTGGAGAGGAGAGAGATAGAGAGAATGAAAAACAAAAGAGTCCCATGTGAATATGTGATAAGAGAGATATAGAGAGAAATTATTACCTAAAATAAAAGTGTAACATATAATTAAAACTTTTTAAAATAAAAAGTGTAACATCTAAAAAAAATCGGAGGAAATATTTAAAATGAAGCGGAGGAAGTATGAAATTTTTAGATAACTTGTGGAGATTGATTGGTTTCGGCAAGTGTGAAACGCCTTGACTAAGCCACACCATGTGGAGTTCTCATGCTGCCTTGTCATTCCCAAGGAACTTAAAAATGTTAATCAACACCTTTTATTATAATAACTTACCTCCATTTTTCCATTTTTGTTCTCAATCTCAGAGTAAAAAATAGAAGAAAGAAAAGAAAAACCAGCAGAAAAACCAAAATTGTAACATAACCTCTCGAAATATGCAACATTTCTGGGTTTTATTATCAGAGAGTTCTGTTTATTTGCATCAGACTGTATTATCTGTTTAAGTCTTTTATGTAAAACCGACTCAATTTCAAAGTTTTCACATACCCAAATTTTTTAATCGAGTAGTCAGACTCAGATCTACGTGGAAAATTAAAACAGGGTATGAGACAGAAAGTTAGCTGTAAAATTAAGGAGACCATTTTAGCCCATCCCTTATTTTATAATTACACCATCAAACAATAAAAGGTTTACTACTTTAAGGAGCTAAAGAAGCAAAGAGAGCATCTTGTAATCACTCATTCACTTGCATGGGGTTGCATATCTAAAATCCAAAGATCGTAATGGATGGTGGCCAAATTGTTATTTTATACAGAGTGAAATATTCATTAGATTATATATGATTTTCATGGTCAACTTGTATTCATCGTCCTGAAATCGATTCAACTATCATGTAAATATACCATTGTATTTTTGGCTGTTTTTACAACTCTCTCCTACCATTTAAAATCACTAACCACCAACTGCTACCTCCACCCATTGTCTAAAAAAAAAAAAAATTGCTACCTCCAATCCGCCGACGATCACCACCGCCGACAACAACATCTTCCAAAGATGTAATTTTTTTTCAACCAAGGTAGTTTTTTTTAAAATGAATTTCATGGGCTAACGTGTGGCTTGTGCTGTGTCCATGACATAGACACAACGTCCAAGCCACACGTTAGCCCATGAAATTCGTTAAAAAAAATTACCTTGCCGGAATTTTGTGCTGGTCGAATTTTGAAATATTCATTAGATTATATATGATTTTCATGGTCAACTTTTATTCATCGTCCTGAAATCGCTTCAACTATCATGTAAATATACCATTGTATTTTTGGCTGTTTTTACAACTCTCTCCCACCATTTAAAATCACTAACCACCAATTGCTACCTCCACCCATTGTCTAAAAAAATAAAAAAATAAAATTGCTACCTCCAATCCGCCGACGATCATCACCGCCGACAACAACATCTTCCAACGATGTAATTATTTTTCCACCAAGGTAGTTTTTTCTAAAATGAATTTCATGGGCTAACGTGTGGCTTGTATTGTGTCCATGACGTTGACACAACGTCATTGACACAACGTCCAAGCCACACGTTAGCCCATGAAATTCGTTAAAAAAAATTACCTTGCCGGAATTTTGTGCTGGTCGAATTTTGTGTTCGGCGGTGCTCGTCGGTGGTGATGAGAAAAATGAGAGAGAATATGAATTAGTGGAGGAGTTAAGTTGGAATACAAAATAAAAAAAATATCATAAGGGTATAATAATACTTTTAAAGAGGAGCTGAGGAGATTTTAAGTAATTTGAGGTGATATTTAATAATGATTTTCATGTCAATTAATTATAAGGAGGGTCTCGATCAATCATTATGCACAACACATAATCTTGTATCCCATAACTCTTAAATAATTATGTGTCAAATTCCTATTTTTAGTTCACTAACTCCTAAAAATATTCATTTTGTTTCGCAATAGTCTTTTGAATTACTTTCATGTGTTGACTAGATCGAACTTTTGTAAATTGAAAAAAAATAGAGAGTAAGATAGTGCTTTAAAATAGCTTCTATATGCTAAAATAACGCTGTGGAAAAAGTAAAAATATGAAGTATATCTATGAAGAGCAAATGTAGATTGGATATTTTGATAGGTTATAGATAAGTTTAAATTATTCTTTTATCCAAAACAAAATAACCTATAGATCTCAATTTTCAACTAATTCAGAGAATATCCAGTAATTATACTAAGTAAACATAGTCTTGGATAGGTTATCGATAAAGTTTAAATTCTTTTATCCAAAAGAAAATAACCTGTTTATATATTTCAGCTAATTTAGAGAATATCCAATAATTATACCAACTAAACATGAGTTGCAGTCAAAGATCACCATGATATTTGGCGTGGAACTAATTTATGTCTTGTGACATCCACAACTTACAAAATCTAGTTTTATTTCAAAGATGTCTTGACCTAGTTGTTAATATTGAGGTACTGTGAACGATAGATCAGAGATTGGAATCTCCGTTCCCCTTCTTTGTACGGCCTTCGTGGCTCAGTGGCTCATATGGATAAAAAAACAAAAAACAAAATATAGTTTTATGGTTTCTGGGCAGTGGGCACCAATGCCATGATATTGACCCACTTGGCCCAAAAGGCTCAGAGCTAAGGTGGCCAAGGAGAGGTCAAAGTGGTCCATTTGGTGGTCAAACCGCCACCCCAAATTAAAGAAGTTAAGGAAAATGAAGACGCCAAGCTATTTGACAAATGACAAACCAATGTGCCACAAACATTTTCTCTTTTGTTAATGAGAGTTAATTTTACTCCCCAATCTATTTTCCTATTTTCTTTTTCAATTTCCGATTTTACATATTTGATCAGGATATAATATTGTGAAAATGAATGTAACTAATTGGTACAAATTCAACCAAGAATATCTTGATCTAGTGGTTCATGCTGTAAACGATAGATTACAGCCTTACAAGTTCGACTCTCTCTCTTCTGCTTTATAATGCCTTCGTGGCTCACATGGATCAAAAAAAATTTTGGTCCAAATTCATGCTCAAACTTCTACCTTATTGGTGAAATATTTTTTTATGTTAGAACTTTTTAAGAAGAGTATTTCATTTATTTCAAAACGCAAGAATTACTGGAATTAAAATTAAATGACAAAGTTTATAACTAAAAAATAATCACATTAATTTTCTTTTTTCCTTCAAAGACAAATTTATTTCTAGGCTTTTTTGGCCACAGTTTGAGCTCAACTTTATTTAACTATTTTCTTCTCATAATTTTACTTTAGTTCAATTCAACTCAAATTTATAATATTGACAAGAAGGACAAGGACACCTATTATTATTGTTATTTCACTCTTAGCACTCATGTCTGTTAGACTACAACTTAACCATTAATATATTTATTGTTGAATCAATAATATGCAAATTAAACAAAAGTCAATATCAAATCTCATTAAAATCAGATCTAATTAGAATTTATCCAAACTTATTCAAATTCATCAAGACTTATTGAAACTCAATGCTCAATCTCACTTTTAGTTTAGGGCGAAGGAAATGCTTCCTCAAAAAAAAAATTGGATCCATATAAATCACGAAAACCGTACAAAAAAGAAGAAGAATCAGGAGATTCGAACATGTAACATATTGTTCACTAAGGAGAGAAGTGTTTCCTCAGATGTTGTAGTCAAGATTCATATACCTCAAAAAAGATGAGCACCTTTTCTTCCCCTTTACATGCATTAAAAAGAAACTTTCCTTGATTAACAAAAATAATAATCTTGGGGATAGTAAACTTTAGCAACAAAATTTAGTATTTTGAGAGAAACTTAACAACAAAATTTAAGGGCATCTCATTTCTGCCACCCTTTTAGGCATCCATAACACTCTCTCTCCCACGTTGATCCATATGCACAACTTCACATTTCTTTATTGCCATCTCACGAGCCATTACATATGACTGATTTCATTTCCATCTTAATTAATATCTTAACAATGATTTAATTAAACTACTTAATTAATCAACTGTATTAGTCAGCTGAGCTCATCTACCAAATTTGCGGCTGCAAAATAGCTTCAAATTTTTATCAAGAAAATACCCATCAACTCAAATTTCCACCATAACAAAACCCAGAAATTCAATCATAAAATTATCAACAAAAAAAAAAATTATGAATAACGAAAATAGAGGTTTTTGAGTGTTTCCTTTTGTTTTCTTGATGATTTTTCCAATTTCTGGAAAATGGGAAAATTACAGAACTTACTATAAAAACCCAAATATGAAAATTTAGGTACAAAAAAAAGACTAAAAATCTACAAAATCAAATTTAAAAAAAAAAAGATGAAAATATAGATCTGTACAGTATGATCTTTTTACCCTAATAATTCCTCTTCTGCCTCGGACGCCAACAAAAGTGATAAATTTGGCAATCAAAATCTTGACTTTCTTCCTTTTTTTTTTGTTCCTAATCCAAAAAAAAACATCTCGAAGAAAAAAAAAAGAAGTAAATTTAGAAGAGAAAAAATCTCTTTCAAAACAAAATTACTCCTTAATTATTAATTTTTTCTCCAGAATTAGGAATCAGCATACTCACGCCAACAAATTAACATAGCAACACAACGTCTCATAATATAAAACTTTGCTCTTTGTTCTTTAACAAGTCTAGCACACTTTCTTGAAAACGCACATCTTCTGTTCGACGAATTGCCTGAAAGAAACGAAGAAGAAGATCTAGAACTTACTGTTCTTCTACTACCTTCTTTTTTTGAAAGTTTCCATTTTTCATCAAAATAAATCGTTGAAGTTGTTGTTGTTGATGTGGGTGTTTGAGTAATTTCTGAACCCATTAAAAATAAGTTTCAGAAACAAAATTTCAACTGATTTCTCCAGAAATTTTTCTGGGTAAATTTTGAGATAAGAAGGGTGATTTTTTTATAATCTGGGTTTTGTTGAGAGAAATTTGGTAGGAGAGAGAAAATAAAGAGATTGAAATTTGATGATCAGATGAGAAGAGTGTGAGGAATTTTAGTTTTTCTGGAGAAGAAAAAGATGGGGTCTTGGTATTTATTTAAGGGAGATGAGGAGAGAGAGAGAAAGAAGGAGTGACAGAAGAGTGTGGCAGTGGGTATCACCTGGGCCTCCATTTTGCTTTGAAAAGCCCACTATTATTTATTTCGTTTAAGTGATTTTATTTTTACTGCTAGTACTACTGGAGTACTGTTTTGGTAAAGATGATGTAGGAGTAGAGTAAGCACTTCCAAAATTTTATAATTTTGTTTTGTGTTGAGATTTTTTCAAAAATTATTAGTCTATTTGTGGTTAAGTAAATTCCCGAGGTAACACGTCATGTTGGGGTGGTAGTGAGGTGATAGTTTGATAGATGGAAAGGAAGAGGGGTTGAAACTTGAATGGGGGAGTTAGGCCCTGTTTTTGTTGACTTAGGGTCTGTTTTCTTCGGTATAAAATAGTTGAATTGAAGTAAATTAAACTAAATTGAAGAGTGATATGTGAGATTAAGGACATGTTCTCCCCAACTTATTTTCAGTTCAGTTCAGTTCTTGACAATACTTTTACTCTCACATATCACTATTCATTTCAGTTAAGTTCAATTCAATTCAGTTCAGTTCAGTTCAATTCAGTTCAGTTGTTTTATGCCGAAGAGAACATGCCCTAAGAGTATTGTCCAGAGCTGAACTGAACTGAATTGAAATGAAATGAACTGAGCTGAATTGAAAATAAGTTGGGGGAGAACATACCCTTATTTCGGTTCAGTTTGAATCAGTTTAGTTAATTTCAATTTAGTTTACGTAATTTTAGTTCAGTTCGATTAAATTTAATTTCTTTTTGTGATTCAATTTCTCTCAGTTGAGTATCTTTTAGTTAACGCCATCTTTTGTTTGATACAGCTTCATTTTAGTCCAATGTAGTTCAACTCACTTTAGTTCAATCCAATAGATGCTAAATCATAGTCATGGTTTAGAAATGGCGAAATTGACCTATTTCAAACACACGTGCAATCACTAGACCTGATTAAAGCAAATTTCTCGACTTAGAAATTATTCAGTTCAAACTAACATAACTGAAAATGGACTTCACAAAATTTAATTTAAACGTTAATGACAATATCTACAATAATGTATGGCAAGGCACTATATTTTCTTTGTTATTTACCTTTTGAAAGATCAAAGTTTTCAAATCTTTGATTAATATTGGTAGTAATTCTTTAAACTTGTGACACAATTGCTCTAAAAGTTTGATGATATATATATGATTGTTATTAATATGTAATTGAAATTATTAATGGTTAAAGGTAACTTTTTTATTTGTAAATAATGAAAAACATATATTTAAAGTTTATTTTCGACTTCTTCCATTTTGATTTACTAATTTAACCGTAATTTTTTTTATCATGTTACTCCCTCTGTTTCCTAAAGATCTTCCCTCTTTCCGTTTAAGTGCGTTTCCAAAATATCTTCCCTCTTTTGCTTTATTTCTTATTTAGATTTTTTTTTTTCCTTTTTACCCTCTCATGTCCCTATTATATGGTCCACCATTACATTATTAATTCAATTTTACTCTCTTTCTCTCTCTTACTTTAACTTCTTTTTATTTGTTTATTTATCTTAACCCATTTATCTTCCCTACTTTACCCACCCCACACAAATGGATCCTCCTTGATATATGTAGGAATAGTGACAAGGAAGATTTTTAGGAAACGAAGGGAGTAGTTAATTGTTAAGTACGTTTTGATGATTATTCTCAAGATATAATTAACGAAAATCATAAAAAAGCAAAAGGCAAAACTTTTTTTTAAAAATTAACTTTGAAACTTTTTTTTTGGAATTATATAGAGTAATTAATGGGAAGGAAATCTCAGTTGAGAAAGCTGATGATGTAGAGAGATGTTTGCAGATAGCAGAAAGAAAAACTGAATCAAAAGCATATAAAAAAAGATAAAGTAAATGAATATGGTAAGAGGGACTTCATAAAGCTATATTTCTGAGTTCTGTTTGGCATCACATGATGTAATGCAAAGGAGGGAGAAGGGGGACAAAATGAAGAAGAAACGTGAATGTATGTAACGTTTTCGAATTCAATGTACATGTTAACATGTCAATCTCAATATTTGATTTTTTTTTCTTCCATAAGTTGCTCGATATCATAGCATGTGTTTAAATCTACTAGAGTTCTAAAATACTTTTTTCGATCTTTATTAGTTTATCCGCATTTTTTTATGGGATGTCCCTTATTAGTTTACCAATTTTTGTTGTTTTTGTTTTTGGAATGAGACCACTAAGGGTATGTTCTCTTCGGCATAAAATAGCTAAATTGAATTGAACTGAACTGAACTGATTTGAAATGATTTGAACTGAATAGTGATATGTGAGAGTAAAAGTATTGTCCAGAGTTGAAATGAATTGAATTGAATTGAACTGAATTGAACTGAATTGAATTGAACTGAACTGAGTTGAATTGAACTGAACTAAACTGAAAATAAGTTGGGGAGAACAGACTCTAACTTTCCATCACACATACATTCAACTTTAATATAAAATATTAGTTTATCTTTCTTTCTATATCAAACAACATTATTCTCCTAAAATTTTGCACAAAAGAAATGGGTAAAATAATAAAGACCGGAGAAAATAATTCTACAAGTTAAAGTTTGAGTAATATCGATTATATATTGAATGAAAAAAACTAATGACTCATATATTATCTTTTTGAAATCCACCCTTAATTTTTCCCTTTCCACAAATTTGAGCCCTTGATTTTAAAATATATGGTTCATATACAACTATTTATTGTAGAGTTTAATTAAAACTCTAGAAAATCCAAACTCGTTAGAGTTCGATAGAAAAAGAACCAAATCTGTTAAGAGATAGAAAGAAGATACTATATTGCCAGAAATATAAACTTTGCGAGTAAAAGAATTGTCAAATGAAAATGTTGCGTGTAAAAAACGGAGAAGTAACATTTTTTTTATAATACTCCAACGTAAGTGAAACTTTGCAAGTACACAGGAATATGGGATCTCTTTTTTGTGTCTCTTATATGATACTCCCTCTGTATTTTTTTATCTTTCCTACTTTGACTTTGCACGTTTGCCAATGCACTTATTCTACATTAAATATCTTCCATTACATATTAGTAAAAATTATAATAATTGAATATTAATAAAGTACTCATTGAGACGAATCAAACAAGACCCCACATGACTATATTTTTTCTTATATATCGAGAGAAATCTAAAAGATTCTCTCTACTTGTGAATAGTGTCAAGATTCTATGTGAGAAAGATAAAAAAATACAGAGGGAGTACTCCATAAGTCATTTTAAATTAACATACCCCGTCTATTTTTCTCATATTACATTATATATATATAATTGATCATTAATATCTCTAATAATCTACTAGTAAAAAGAATTAAAAATTAATAATATTTTAAAAATGTTCGCTCTAATGAATCGAACATCTTAGTTACTGATTTTTTTTTTGTATACATTTATATTATTTCATAAAAATATGTGTAAAGAAGGTCAAAAAATGCAATAGGAAAAAAAAGTTACATTGATAATTAGCAAAAGTTACATTGATAATTAGCAAAAAAAAAGAAATAAAAATATGTGAATTTGTGAATCAATTGGAGTACTGAAGAAGATAAGATGGATTGGGAAGTTAGCTAGCAGGTAATAAGAAAACCACAACTATAAATGCATCTGAAAAATTGAAATGACTAGCCATAACAAACATGACATGTCGTCTATCACAATTCACAGGCTTTTGACATCATTTCTTAAGCCTAGACTTTGATGATGAGTTAACATCTTTGATAACAATAGTAGTAGTAGATTATTACTACAATCTCACATTGGCCATAAAAATTTGAAGGTTTCTTAAGCCTGGAGGTTCTGAATCAGCAGACCATGCATGGACTTTGGATGTCGGTTGATCCAAAAACGTGAAGTGCTGCTGCATACCTTGGTTTACTAGAGAGCGAATACCTGTCAAGTCCTGCACCATTCCGTTAAACACAACTTTATTCCTACCCTGCCAAATGCCCCATAAGGTAACTCATCATGATATATACGGACTGTGAACTGCTGGTCCAAGGTTTACGGCATCAAGGCTCTCAAACAAAAACAATTGCTTGGACCCTGGACGACATTCGAACAATTGGACAACAGTTTCAATGGTGTAGGATTACAAAAGTTTCTCGTCTACTAGTTCAGCAGGCTCATGAGCTGGCTACTCATTTCCGGAAAGGCCAACTTCCGTTTACGGCTTTTTAGATTTGTTTGCTTGTTTTAGATTCTGTATGTTTTTCCGGTGTCCAAAAAAAAAAAAAAAAAAAAAAAAAAAAAAAAATAAAAATTTGAAGGATTGATCATAAATTCATACTTCCTCCGTTTCTAAATAAGTGCAACATTTGCATAGTGTTTATTATTCACAGTTTCAACTTTATTTAGTTTTGGTGATTTACATTTTAAGAAAAACATAGTCATGTGGGATCTTGTTAGATTCGTCTCAATGTGAATTTTATTAATATCAACTTTTTATAATTTTTACTTATTGATAATTGAAGATATTAATGGTTAAAATAATGCATTGGCAAATGTGAAAACAAGAAATATTGCACTTATTTAGAAACGGAGGAAGTATTTCATATCATATCATCATCAGAAACTCTATATGATGTATCAACCAATTACTATAATTCTATATGGACGCTACCACGCTATACTCTAGGATTGGTTAATGGTTACGCCTTTTTTGGTTGATTACTTTTTCTCTTTTTATGTGTTCATAAGCGATCAATGAATAACAATGATCATAATCAAGTAAGCATGATTTATAGGTCGCACAATTACCTAGAAAGATTTTTGGTACTCACTTACTTTATCCTAACTTTGTTCATCTTAATTTTCAACCATGATGAAAACTTTCATCATTATATTGGAGTTTATGTTGCTTTTCGCCACGTTAAATGGTTTTTTCATTGGATTTTGGCTTTTCAATTTGGTTAAAAAAAGTTTTGGTTATTGACTTTTTCGATTGGCTTAACAACCAGTTTTTAAGCCAAAATAAAAAAAAAAACTGTCTGAAGCAACTTTTTGGATTGACTTTTGGCTTACTAGCTCACGAACTCTCTAATAAACAACTAACAACCACAATTAATTTTGCCAAACACTTTTGCAAACAGCTAGCTTAAACAATCAACTTAAAAAACAAATACATACAACCAAATGACCAATGCTTCCAGCCAGCCAACCAAAAGCCAACAATCAACCGCCGATTGCCAAACAACCCCTTTATATTCACCTTAAACTATCAACTTCCTCAGTTTCTTTTTAAATGTGACAATTTCACTTTTCACGCATGCTAGTGTAAAATTTTGACGATATATATCTCTAATTTTATTTTCAAACATTATAAAAAATGCATATTAAAAAAATATATATTAGGACAAAAAATCTAACAAAATCACACATGACTATATTTATATTCACGTATGAATCCCAAGCGATTGTCAAAGTGAAATTTGTAAATAGTGTAAAATGTCAAAGTGTCACATTTAAAAAAAAATGGTCAAAGTGAAATTTGTGAATTTAAATTTCTTGTCTCTTCAATACGCATAATACCAATGCACGTTTTGTATCGATAATATCAATAATTATGTAATACAAAGAGTCTATTTATTATGAAAAAAATTAGCTTTATAAATAATACAAAATCTATTGAAATGTGTTAAAATTAACAATATATTATTTTGTTCTTTCCAAATGATTCATAATATTGTATCACCATGATTAGTACACGGTCCATGCTTTGTAAATTTTCAGATTCCATAAGTTAAGTCTAACAATCAAGTTGATGGTTTGACCCGTCAGAAAAAAAGCTTGATGTTTGAATTTTTAAAGTGCGAGATACTGATAAATTTCAATAATGCACTGCAATATCTGTTATTAAATTGCTTATGTTGCAATATCACAGCGAAAGAGCGTACCAGAATACAAAATATATACATGTTTGATTAATATAGAATTAGTTTATGTACGTGTTTGATTAATTAGAGCACTACTTATATTCAAAGAAAAATGTTATAATCAAAATATGGCACGTGAACAATTTATATGGTCATTTATTAGTGATCTTGTGCATATTGAAACTTTAAAGGAATTTAATCACTAGGAATCCTGATGTGAGTTTAAGCAGAATTCTACCTTTAAAATGCTCTAAAGTAATTTTTGTTGTTGTTTTGTTAGTTAAATATGAGAACAGGCTAACTAGAATTAGTTTGCCACAATAAAATGTTAGTATAATTCGTGTTTGAGACATAATTATGTATATAAGATATAGTATAAGACAATCGTACAATAATTTACCGTCAAAGCAATAAAGTAGTTTTTTTTTTGTAATTAAAAACAAGGATGTGTTTTGAGTGTAACACTAGTTAGTGTCCCGGGCGATGCTCCGGATTGTTTCTTTTCGTAAATTTTTGTCTTGTTATGGAAAAATTGACGTCATAATTTAAAGAATGCAAGAAATTGGAGTAAGAGTTTATGTCTACGATAGTCTACTATCATTACCATTAATGTGTTAGGTATCCAACTACTTGTATATAGTCTTTTAATGAGATATAATTATAAGACTTTATTATATTTTATTTTGAAATATTAAACAATGATGTTATGTTGGATCAATGGTTAAGCTTTCACTTTCCATTTCAAAGGTCCCGTGTTCAATACCTTCTAACCACACAACATAATTTTTTTAGTTGAGGGGTTTGACATGAAAATAGAGCATTTGCATTAAAACCTTAGAGGAGAGTGCCACATGGCACATAGACATTCTTATGAACGCCTTTTAATATATTAGTATAGATGTTATATCACAACTTAATTATTGTGCAAAATGCATAATAACATTGAATTCAATAAAAATGACATGAATCTCATGTCTTTTTTTTCATTTATTTAATTATTTCATGTCATTTGAGTTTTATTATAAAAGAAACGATGATTTGTATATTGTTACACAATTATTTATAGTCTACTAGTTACACCCAATAATTTATGTAAAAATGGGTCTGAAGGTAGTACACATTCTAATATTCTATCAATCTTATAGAGGTTGAAACTTGAAAGTCTATATTGAATAATCATATAATTTCAATTATAGAAAGTTTAAAACCTTATTTGATTGTACAACTCATAGTAACAATTTTGTATCCATAATTTATAATTTATTTTTTTTAAAAAAATATTATATAGAGTATATCTCAATGTTAAAATAATTTCTTAATATTTCTCTTGCATAATGTATCCAAAGATTTCAACTGGTGGTTGTATTATATTTTCATTGAATCAAAAAGTTATGTATAACTACAAAAATAGCTTTGTTCATACTTATATTGACATATCAAAAATTATTAAAAAAAACGGTTTAATTTTAATATAAAAGTAGACCTGGTCACTAAATAAATTGAATCAGTCATCGAAAGAAATTAATTTAGTCACCATTGGGCTATTTCTCTTTATAATATTGGGCTTACCATTGCCTAATTTTAATTTAAAAATAGGCAGTCTCTTACAAGACAAGCTCTTCACATATTATTGACCATTCATATGATTTTAATCCATTTTTTTTGTAGAATTATAAAAATGCGCATTTATGACACTTTTCTGTCATTTTAAATTATCATTCTTCATAAATATTTCATAAATCAAATGAGTTTGGAGCCTTTATAGACTTGTAACATAATGCCATAATCTAATAAATGATAACCACATCAATCAATAAAGTTAATAAAGATGTGAAACTTATCAATATCTACATGTATCTCGTTGTTGGACCAGATCAGTGGAATCCTCATAAATCAGATAGATGTGGGCCTGAAACGTTTGTGGGCCTTAATATTTGGGTTTTCATCCTCTTAAGCATTTGTGTCAACATTTTACTAGTCGCTTTCCTGTCCTTTAGGTATACTTGGCGATTTGGCTTCATTATTTATGAATGAAGTTCAAGAATGGAGGGGGTTTATCAAATTTTGCCCATGTGATGTTACATGTATTTATGGCTAACTAAAAGAAAATTAGTAAAAGCAAAAAAAATCAAATTGTGAATGTCAACTAACTTAATTAGCACTCAGATATAAGATTTAATTGTATCTACATCGTAATTCTCAACGATTCTCTATACATCCACAAAACTGTATATTTTATATAGTGTAAATGTGTAATGATGGTAGTACAGATAATATAATTGCACGATCCCAACTAAAGGTGTTAAGAGTGTAAGTTAACTTACATGTGAGTGAGTTAATACTAGTTGTTACGCATTGAAGAAGAAGAGAGAGAATGACTAACTTATAAAATTGGTGGGCTAGTCCATCCATTACTAATTGATTTTAGATGTGGTCAAACTTTTTTCCGATATCATCGTATATTAGACCTTATAATTAGTTTATAAAGTTGTGAAAATTACAAGTACTTGAACGAGTGAAGAGATATAGCGAGCTAAGAGAACGTGTGTATCGCGTAGCATTGTCATTTCTTGTCCCACCGACCAATGTTATAGTTAGAAACTAGTCATTTGTATCCTCACATTTGATTTCTCACGTTATACATGCCTTGTTCGACATTTATTGATCCCCAAATGCAAGTGTATTAAATTTGGCACCAAAAAAATTTTTATTCAATGGTTTGCGTTTAGGCATGTTCTCATCGGCATAAAACAACTGAACTGAACTGAATGAAGCTGAATTAAATTGAATAAATATATAAAGAATATTTAAACAATAATATGTATATTAAATAATAATATTAATAATCATAAATTAATAATAATAATAATTAATGATAATAATGATAATTAATAATGATTATTTTATATTATTTGTATTAATATATTAATACTTGATGATGATATATAATAACAATAATATCTAAGAAGTGAATTAATATTACTATTTTAATAATTAGATTTAATAATATAATAATATTTAGTAATAAAAATAATGATTGGGTTGGACCGCGAAAATTACATGATAAACCGTTTTGATGCGATTTGATTGGTTTATGGGCTAAAAAACGTGGGTTTATTTGTGTTTTGACCAAAACCATGTTCCTCTTAATAATAATAGTAATAATAATGAGTAAAACTATAATAAACAAAATAATATATAGAAACAACAATAATAATAATAATACTTAATAGTAATGATATAAAAATAAATAATAATAATAATAAGAGTAATTAGTAAAATAAATAATACCAACATAATAATAATATTTAACAAAATGATTATAAAAGAATGGAGTTGAACTGAACTGAACTGATTGGAGCTGAACTGAAAACAAACTGGGGAGAACAGGCCCTTAGTCTATGACGCCGCTCAATATGTAATGAAAAGAGTAAAATACTCGTTAAAAATGAGGCTTGAGCTGTACCACCTTCGTTTCTAGTTAATCTACACAATTTATGTTTTGTCGCTATTCACAAACTCCACTTTAACCATCGTTTGCGATTTATATTTAAGAAAATTGTTGTCAAATGAGATCTTGTTAGATTTGTCTTTGCATACATTTTGTAAATACAAACTTTTTATAATTTTTATATGTTTGTAATTAAATGTATTAATGGATAAGAGTTATGCATTGAAAAGCATGAAATCAAACTGTATAGATTAAAAAAAAATAGAGATAATACAACGTAAAATTTTACTCTTAAATTTTTGATTTTCCGAAAAGGTTGTTATTCAATGTTCAAAAGTTGATTATAAGTTTATAACAACTAACAACTATATAGTCTAGAAGATTTTGATTAACCGATTATACTTTTCTTTTCTGTAGCATATAAAAGGACATTTCAATTAATAAAGTCATGAATGTGATGTCTATAATTTGAATTGAATTCATCTACATTAATGTATCTTATGATTTCCTATAGAGGAAACAACTAAATCCCCTTTTGTGCGACATTTGCTTAAAATCTTGTAATAAGTGATTAATTACAAAGATAGATTGTGCTAACAATGTCTTGAATGTACATCCTCTAATAACTATGAAATGCTATTTGAAGCTAATGTGCATGAATCAATTTTTAGCAAGAAAACAAAAATTAGGGCGGTTGTCACGATTTTGTTACCTACAATGTAAACGGCTTGAAGCATGAAAAAACAATATTCTCTGCACCAACAACAATTTTATTAATCGATTTTCAGTCCTTTTGCAGTTGGATTTTTAGTAATTATAAACTATCACTTGTTGATGAACGACTTGACTAGTCTAACTGTATGGGTGTGACCCAAATTTGCTAGCGGACATTGCATATTGGCCGAGAGCAAACCGAGGTGACGTGGGCTCACAAAAGGGAGACCAATCCTAATTCATCATTCGGGCCGAGATTGTCGTCGCGGTCATGGAAAACGACAAAGTAGAGGGAATCTTCCCTCTGACAGATTAATCACAACAGTACAAGTGTCACAAGATTATACGCCATGTCAGGTGAATAGTACGCCTATAAATAGCCATCTAGTACTATTCCTGCAGGTACATTCTCTCATACTAAAAATAGCCTATCTCTCTCTCTAAGCTCTCTCTCTAGAATCCTCTTGAGCATTTAGCTGACTTGAGCGTCGGAGGGGGTTTCCTCGAAACACCCCCGAGGGTAGCTCACGTTTGTCATTGTTGCAGATCCCTCACGGACATCCATCTCCTGTCGGACAATTCTTAAAGGGTCCGGCACCGTTTTCGATACCGAAACACTAACCGAATTGTATTTTTTTATTTGCAAGCCACAGGTAGAAAAATTGTTATATTGATTTTGATTTTTCTATCCAGTGGTCACATGTATGGCATTTATACTTATATTGTGTGAAAGAAATAAATTCCATGTCTGACATCTTAATTCATGGTAGATTAATCAACGTCTGCCATCAAATTTTAGTAGACGATAACGGTGATCATCTGGTCGGACCGGACTTTGGCAAAAAAATAGCCCGTTTGGATATCGAAATTTTCGCGCCAAACCGTTAATTTGTGCCGGCCACGTGGACTTTTCGGGCCTTGCCAAAAATTAGTTTACGTTTTCATATTCAAGTTGCCTCATAGCCTGTAATTTTTGCACAAAAAATCAGATGATTTGGGCCGTGCATGACCGCCGGCCAAAAAATCGTGGCCAAAATCCATCCATTCCTGTCCAATCCATGTTGATC
Organism: Beta vulgaris subsp. vulgaris; assembly: GCF_026745355.1. NCBI lineage: Eukaryota > Viridiplantae > Streptophyta > Magnoliopsida > Caryophyllales > Amaranthaceae > Beta > Beta vulgaris. The sequence continues at coordinate 54,496,913 of NC_079203.1, forward strand.
ACCTCTAATTTTATAATCATGTATATGATAACCTCAAATTATATACTAGTAATACACCAAATTTGATTATCATGGATTTTATAATAGTAAAGTCAACTCGTAATGATTTGAGATTTTGAGTTACTAATAAACCTTATTTTGATGATAATAAGGTTATAGAGAATATCATCTTTATACATCTTTTTAAGTGCAACTAATTTCTGAACCTAAAAAGATTAGGTGTTTAATACATCTATTCACTAATAGACTACTAAATAAAAACACACAATTAAAAAATAATTAATTTTACTGAGTTAGAGTCTACTAATTATAAATGTCTATCTCTAATGAATAGACAAAGTTCTTTTTCAGCCAAGGTGTGGTTCACTTGTACTTATTGAACTAGCAAGTCTTCTTGGTATTAATTATTCATTTAGCATCTTTTAGGAAAACTTATTGGCATAGTATATTATGCTCAACCTATGACCTAAAAGAAGTTGGTAGGATTTAGAAGGTACCACATGTTGTGGAGGTGGATAGAATGAAACAATTTTGTTTCGTCATAAAAGTTAATAATGCAGAGGAAGTCTAACACTCGAATTAGTCCAAAATTTTGGAAATGATAGAGTTAGCATCCAAAAATACTAGCAAACCCATCATAATTATGGCCTATGGGTAATTATAAATCTTTTGATTACTTATTCTAAACTAGATTAGATAATAGATTAAATGATGTAAGTTTTAATTTTGTACTTTTTCAAATCAAGATTGGTTTACATGCATGTTGTTAGCAACTAATTTAGATAAATGCGCTGATTATACTTTTTTTTTGTATCCCCATTCTGAAAGAAAGATATAATTCTACACAATTCTTTGTTCAATAACATAATAATTTACTAAGATATTAGAAGAATAGTAAACTCTCAAACCAACAACTAGCTTTATTTATGTTGCAATTGCATTGCGAAATTTCTAGATCTGTCATTACTCCATCTCACCCAATTCTCAAAGCTCTAAGCACACATTCACCCCTAGAAAACCATCAACATATCTTGCCAAACAGTAAAAAAAAAATGAAACATGTAAATATTAACTTGTTATGTGTAAGAATGCCTTGAATCTATTCGTCGAAATGCAGTTGAAAAGGACATGTTTACAGGTCCGTCTGATCGTGCCCCAGACAAATTTGGCAGCAGGTTGTTTGAGTAGGACGCCCGATGGCATCGGGTGCCTTTGCGAACTACGACCGGGCGTGGTCACCCGATCGGGCCCGCGTGCATTCTGGAGTTTGGGAAAATACTGACCGATCAGGCGGATGTCGCCTGACCTGATTGGGTGGTGGCCGGTTTTGACGCAGAAACGTGTTTTTCGGTGCGGGGTATAAATATGTTATAAATCTAGTTGTTTTATACCACGAATTAAGTCTGATTCACTCTATAATTTGATTTTTCCTCACATAGAATATATCCTCTCTTTGCCCTTAGACGTAGTCAATTGGTGAACCATGTAAATCTGCTATACGTTTTTCTTTGTTTTAAATTCGACTATTTGTTTCTTTTTCACTTCTGTTATAACATCGTGTAATATATGTATTTAAATCAATAGAAGTATAATAATCTAATCCTACTTGTACAGAATTAGTTAAGTCCCACATGTGCTTTCATGTGAAAAGGGACGTAGGTTTAGAAGGAATATCAAGTCAAGTATATAAACCGGTGAATAATACCAAATTTTGGTCAAAACTTGTGAGTAAAGTATCTGAAAATAAATCCGATCCATAAAGTAACATTTTCATAAAATATACTATAATACTATATGCTAAAAAAGCATTGCTTGATTATTATTCTTTATGTACATTATGCTGTCAAAAAGCTTATTGAGAAATAATAAAATTAAAAATGACAAAGATTATGTTCAGATTATGATTAGCAATCAAGAGATTCCTCTAATTGTTTGTGCATGTAGTGCATTTAGGAGCGTATTAGAAGTATGTTATCGTAATGGAGACCACCTGCAAAGTGCAAAGTTGATGGCACTTTTAATTATTCATGCTGTTTAGATTCCTAATATTATTTAAATATATTTAACATTAAAATACACCTTTTGAGTCAGGCTCTATTCTGTTGGACTGAATTAGTCTAAAGTCTAGACTGAAGTGAATTTAATTTCTGTGAACTGAAGTGAATAAAAATTGTGAGAGGGAATTAATTGAATTGAACTAAACTGAACTGAATCGAAAGTGTATGTTAATTCAATTCAAAAGAACAAAACCTTAGGAGGCATTGACGAAACTTCAGGATCCTCAGTTGATAATTTGGAAAAACCATCTTTTCTAGAAAGAATGGCAAGAATATGTCGTAGTTAGATGCATATACTTAAATTATTTGCGTGTATAAAATATAAATTATCTTATGTGTACATATTAACATTACAATGTTTTTTTTTTTGGTAAGATTTAATGTCATTTTTCAAATGAGTCTCAACTCTCACGTAATTTGAACAATTATTATGTAATCTTAAGATCAAGAGTTTCCAATCAATTGTATTTAGCATGATCCTCTTTTTCTTGTTCCAATACTCGTATTTCTTTAAATTTGAAATCACCATTACATTGATTTTTTTTTTTTCCTATTATGAAGTTTAACGTTTATAACTTATACAATACATGTCACTTTAGTAAACTGTAAAGTCTTGAAAATAATATCTAAGACATGAGATTATATATTTATATCAACATCTATGTTACTATTCTTTATAATTTCTTACACAACACATGCAATTAGGCGTATGTAAAATCAAATTGGGACCAGAAATTCCGATCTGGTCCCCGGATCAAAAAAAAAAGATTTCAGTCGTCCCATCTTGTCCAAACGCGAAAAAAATCAGTCCGGACTGACAACCCGATTTCTTTTAGAAAATTAATTTTTAAACTAATATTTATGTAAAAAAAAACATATTTATGTAAAAAAAAAACATATTTATGTAACTTTCTTTTATTAACGGCCCTGTTTGACAATAGCGTTTGAGGTAGCGGGTAGCGGTTGGACAAGGTCAAAAAGCTACTTAGGAAAAAAAGAAGTGTTTGGCAAGGTAGCGTTTGTAGTAGAGGGTAGAGGTTTAGGTAGAGGTTGGGTAGTGGTTGAGAAACGCTTCCCATCTTAACGTTTCATTAAAAATAGCAGCGTTTAAACAAAAAAAAATTCAGATTATTTTCAGATATTCATTTTCTGGAAAAAAAAATCAAGAAAATCTTTGTGGCGTCATCTGCTTAACAAACTAAGAGAACATTGAGCAGCCTGCAACTCCAACTTCTTCCTGATAATTTGGAGAGATCTTTATACCGTCATTTGAAATCAAATACTACTCCTATCTATATATAACGACAGTAGCTACAAAATTCCCATTGTATTGATCAAGTTTCCTCAGGTTTCTCTCTCCTTCTCACTCATATTCTAGTTCAATTGAATTGAAAGTATAGAGCTTTTTTTCCTAAATATATATTTACTGTGTGTTCTTATTATGTTTCATATATGTTAGAGTTTGAATTGGAGTCTTCACACTGATCATCAAGGATACAACTTATTCATCTTCTTTCCAATACGAGGTATTTTGTTCTTATTAAAAAATGGTTCTTTGTTCTTAAAAAATGGGTCTTTGACTCCATGATATATAGCTTGAGGGCGTGAACTTTTTGTCATTAGTCCATAACAGAAGTAAATCTGAGCCCCGCTTGTATATGAATGATTGCTGGCTGTCATTTTGTCATCTGAAGATATCCTTGGCAGCTAATATAGAGTACATATTGACACTCACTATGAATGAGAAACCCACGGATGATTTCCTATAGTAACTGATTTGCTATACAAAGGGAAGGATCATAGCTAATATATTATTTCGTAATCTCTATATATACAAAGGCTATCAGAAACCAAGTCAAGCATTTCTTTAAGCAAACTCCTCCATTTTTTAATGTTATATCTCTCTTTGTTTATATTAAACTATATGAATAAACTTAACTGATATAATAGTTGTGAGATAGTTACATGCTTCCTTAATTATGTTCTACATGGAATATCGACTGTATAATCTAATAGCATAATGATCATTCTTGTTTATACGTTACGAATATGATTTTGTTTAGGAATAGTTATTTATAGCTTGAATAGCCAGCTAAATCTATATATGAAATTATTGAAGATAAATCATGTTCACATTAAACTAGTTTCATTAAGTCAATAGTTATCTTCGAGTTTGTTCATTTGTTACATTAAATAATACTTCTAGTATGTATCACTCATTATAGAATTTTTTCACAACATATATAAATATATTTGTATTTCGTGATTATTGGTAGATGCCTCCATCTAGTAACAAGGAGGGGACGAAAGAGGTATTTAAGTGGAGCGAAGAAGAGACAATCATTTTATGTGACATTTGTCTTCTTTTTATTAAGAACAACGGCCGAAGTACATTTTACAAGTGGAAGGATATTCAAATAGATGTCGAAAAAAAAATCGAGCGCGATTTTAATAATTTGCAAACCTGCAAGAACAAATATGACACAATGAGAAAAGATTGGATTAAATGGAAATCACTAAAATCATCGGAAACTGGTTTAGGATGGGATCCGATTTCTGGAAAAATTGATGCTACGGACGAATGGTGGCAAAGAAAAATCAAGGTTTGTTTTTGTTACTGTTAACACAAGTTCACTCATATACATATATATGACTAGTGCCATAATATATGAATATGAATCCTTTAGTTTTCTTTCTTTAATACTGTAGGAGAATCCAGACTTCAAAAAGTTTCGACACAGGGGTGTTAGCTTAGAATTGGAGAAAAAATGGGAAGAATTATTTGGAGATTCATATGCATCAGGAGAAAATGTCTATGTACCCTCTATGGACCCCATTGAAGATCTTACCGTAGAACCTGAAAATTCGGAGGGGGAAGATATTGAAAGTCTTGGAGCTGATACTTATTTAGGAAATTCTCAATTTACTGATGCTTTATTGAACGAAGATAATTTCTTTCAAAATTTTGTGGAACAAGCAAAAGGTGATTCTACTTTAGGTAACTTGGGTAGTAATTCACAAACGAATGTTGAAGGTAAAACCAATGGCATTCGTGGTTCAAAAAAGGACAAAAAGCAACCTACAACATCACCAAATAACGTCCAAATGAAGCGTAGCAGAAGGCAATCGGCTGGTTCTTCGATGTTAGCTAAGGAAATTAGTGAAATGACGCAATGTGTTAAACTAATGAGCCAAAGTAGTTCAACTACTAATTCTAGCATGAATCCATCCATGTTCACAATCTCTACTGCAATGAATATCATTAATCGCATGATAGACGATCATATTTTGGAGAAACTTAGTGATCTATGGTTTTATGCTACAAATTTGATTGAAAATGCAACTAAAAGGGAAGTTTTCCTAAGCATGGAGGATGATGAAACTAGGCTTATATGGTTACAACGCTTGTATGATAATAAAGACAATTAGTTTTCTGTAGTATTTAGTTTTCATTCGCTTTACTTGTAATATATTTCGAGTTTTGTTACTTGGCAAATTTGTGGAATGTTTGTTTCTTATTTTTTCTCAATTAAAGATGGAATTCATTTCATATTTTATCATTCTGAACCTTTATTAGTGATAAATGAAGTTGTGGTTTGCTTTTATATTTGACAGGCTCATCATAACTATGGATATCGATGAAGAAAGAAAGCGCAAAATTATGATTATTACAATCGCATATACAATGTCTTTAATAATCACATATTTTTATAAGTATATACATAAAGAACCATGCATGACTTCAACTCTAACGGGAGATATGTGGATGAAAGAAGTGTTGAAAGGTCACCCTATTCGATGCGTCAATGCATTTCGAATGGAGCCACAATTATTTTTTAGATTATGTAAGGATTTATCGTCAAAATATGGGTTAAGATCTACACGTAACATGTCCATTTACGAGAAGGTTGGCATATTTTTGTATGCTCTTGCTCAAGGTGTCTCAAATAGACTTCTCTCTGAGCGTTTTCAGCGTTCTGGTGAATCTATTAGTAGGACGATTCATGAAGTTCTCAATTCGATTTCTAATCAAAATGTGAAAGGTCTTGCACATGATATTATAAGGCCTTACGATCCAGATTTCAAAAGCGTGCCAGCTAAACTAGCTACTGATACTAGATACATGCCTTTTTTTAAGGTATATATATATATATAACATTATTAATGTTTTAGTATATATTTTAGCTTAAATATATATATAAAAGTTGGTTTATGTTGTGTTTTTTTTATATAGGATGCTATTGGATGTATAGATGGTACCCATATAGAAGCATGCATACCGGAGGCCCTACAGATGCCATATAGAGGAAGAAAAGGAATTCCCACATTTAATGTTTTGGCTGCTTGTGATTTTGATATGTGCTTTACATTTATATCAGCATGATGGGAAGGTTCAGCACATGATACTCGTGTTTTCCTTCATGCAATTGAAACTCCGGAAATGAAGTTCCCTAAACCGCTTGAAGGCGTGTTTATAATTTATGCGTTTTTCAATTTTTTTTCTCGAGATTATTATTTATGAACTCTAGGTATCTTTATAGTGCTAAACTATAATGAATTTACCGTTGATTTGCATTCTGATTAGGTAAATATTATTTGGCCGATAAAGGCTATCCAGATCGAATAGGCTATCTAGTACCATATCCGAAGTTGAGGTATCACAAATCTCAATTTCAAAATGTTCCTCCCAAAAATGATCGAGAAACCTTTAATCGTTGACACTCATCTCTTCGAAGTTGTATTGAAAGATGCTTTGGAGTTCTCAAGCAGAGATGGAAGATACTTTCCAAAATGCCACAGTTTAGTGTTGAGACACAAATTCAAATAATCGTTGCTACATTTGCATTGCATAATTACATTAGAATAAATTCACCGGATGATCCTCTTTTTCGAGTGTTAGAGCATTATCCTAATTTTATACCATCATTTGAGCTTCCCGATGTTCAGCCTATGGCACAAGGTGAAACTGGAGTGGAGAGTTGTACTGAAATGAAAGTAATTCATGACCAGATAGCCGATTGTTTATGGAAAGCTAGACGACGTAGATCAATAGTTGTTGAAAACTAGTTTTATGTGTAAGCATTGATTTTTTAGGGGGTGTAAGCATTGAATTTATTTATTAAGCTAATTAATAAAAATATTGTAATTTAGTTCGTAACTAAATCTAATATGTATTTCTTATATTGTGTTTTTTCAATTTCAACCGCTACTTTTGCCAAACACTTATTATTTAAACAGCTACTTTAAACGTTGACAGCTAACAGCTACTAGTTGACAGCTACCCGCTACTACAACAGCTACCCGCTACCTCGACCGCTAGTTTTGCCAAACAGGGCCAACAACATTAAATTTTTCATATGTGTCATACAATATTGAATTTCATAATGTGTTTATATTATGTTATATGTATATCTATACACAATCTAATTCAAAAAATTACAATTTTTCTTTTTAAGTTGTAAATCACGAACCGGTCCAATTGTTCAAGGAAATCTTGGATTTCGATCTATCGGTTTAATTCTGGACCCGTACACACCTCTGCATGTAATTGCACACCAAAAAAACAAAAAAAATACATATATAAAGTATCTCACATTCAAAGACTCAAGTCACTGAGAAATGAGAATAAGAATTTAACTAGTTTTGTAGTTAAAGGGACACTATCCACTCGGAAGTAGTAGTATCTCCTAGTAGTTGTCTAGTTGATAACAATTATTTGGGCTCCCCATGAATATAAGAAAACTATCATCTAAACGAAAAGACTATCCCCAATTTCTCTTGTTGATGGGCTTTTGGGCGCCAGATTATTGGTCATTAGACTCTCAGCGAGTCTAGTTGGGCCCGGACCAATTTTGTTGGCTGCTTCTCGCTCTATGGAAAACTCAATTCTTCTTTTTTAAATACTAGCATAAAACTGAAGGAATATAAAAGAATTTGGACACTTTTAAACAATTATGTTATAAAATTAAACGGGTTTGTGCTCACTCGTTAATAGAGGAGAGTTTGGATGTCTAAAAGTCCAAACAGAGATCCCATTATAATACAAATTTACATTGTAGGTAGGGGCTGACGAGCCTAATCTTATGTTGTTTGAGTCGGCTTGTAATAATTCTACTTGAAGTAAATTCAAGTCTCGAACTTTTTTGAGATTATAAGTATTAAAATATAATGTTATAACATTTCCATAACAAAATTCTTACTACTTTTGAGTTTCTTATTGGTATTGTTCTCTTTATCAAACATTTTCATAATGGACTTAATCGCTCTTGGTTAACCTTATCTTTAGACCTGATTGGATCTAATTTGTCCATAATTTATTTTGTCAGGTAAATATAATGCAACCTAAGTTTATGAGGTTTTCAGGTCAAATTTTGCTATACTCAACCCATGATAATTTGAGCCGAACTCTAATAATTCATGAGGCATTTAGACTAATTAGAACCCCTAATAGTGGGCTTATAGTATTATGAAAGAAATAATGGTTTCATTTGCCATAGTTGTGGGCCTGTGGGCTGTGGCTATGGGGGCGCCCAGGAGAAGCAAAAGCTCGGCGTTTTGGCAACCTAGCTATAAAAGCAAGCCTAGGTATGTAGCTTAGTATTGCTCTATCCTTTTTTTTAATGGGAATATTGCTTTCTACAATGTAATTACCAATAATGAGTAGTAGTATCTGATTCTAAATAAATATGGAACGTATTTTTAAAGTCTTAAAGCTTAATGATCACTCTAGCTTCCTAAGGTATAACTTAAAAGATTTTGGATGAGAATATTTTCTCCATTCCACCTTTTATAGGTGCTTAATTAACCTAGGCTTGATCTATTCATATAAAAGTTCATTATAGAGGAAAAAAATCTCTCCATATGTATCTTATTAATTTACCGGCTTCATATTTTTCTGTTTGTAGAATGAACCCACTAAATTTATATTATTATCTTTTTATAAAACATCATTCTTCTATTTGTCATTAACCTATAACAAATTATTACTTTCTTTCTCATTGGGACTTACTTACTATTACACTATGTGCCCAAAGAAGTGTATAAACTAATAAGAGCTGTAGGGAGTGACATTTGTCTAACTCGCTAATTTGCTTATTCTATAGTATAATTGGCCTGTAGATGACTTTTTTATTTTCATTTTTTTGTAAATTGGTAAGATGCATAACCTTTGAGCTCCTCATGCGTAGGGCCCAATTTAGAGGCCCAAGCACTTGGAAGAAGGGGGGAATTGTAAGAGGAATCCTCCTCCAGGTGCCGTTCACTTCGTGGATTCAACCCCCTAACCTTGAGCCCATGAGCCGAGCTCGAGCCAACACGAGTCGAATTTTGATCGAGCGTTGAACTAGTTGAGCTCGGGTTGCTCGCAGCTACTCGACTCGATTATCACCAGCGTGATATAGTTGTGAAACAAATTCAGTATGCTTTGACGGATAATAAACCTATGTTTTTCGTGCTGTAATAATGAAAATGTGATGCACAGACAAACGATTGCATCCATGCATGCCCTCGATACTTCTTCCGTTTCATTTTAATCTACGCAATACACTTTGACATTATTTACATATATCAGTTTGAACATCATTTGTGATTCATAATTCTCGAAACCTACGGACCAAACACCACTCTCAGGTAGACAATTTCTATGAGGTGTACGTAGACCTTCCAAAAGGTAATACAGGCGTGCGAAGGTTTCCTCGTGCTGGATGGAGATTGGCCATCGCTCGAGTGCTAAGGTAGATTGGAGCTTGACTACAAGACCCACTTGGCAAGCATGCATAAAGAAAATTGTATACATGTAAGATATTATTATATTAGTATCTACATATATTTTTAAGATATCTATTTTTATAATAAAATTTTGTTTGTAAATAAAGATATTAATGATCAAAGTTATATGTTGGCAAACATGAAATATAAGTATGATATGATATGTAATGTAAATTACAAGTACCTCTCTCTCTCGTTGCATACATAATCATGGTTACTTGGATCCTAGGTTCATGAATATGATGTGCATGCTGCTAGCTAGTTGCACGTTCTTTTCATTACATATGTATAGAGAGAGTTTATTCATATACACACCAGTCTATCATTTGCATGGTACATTCAAAACTAATTTATGTTCATATGTTCATTTGAAACTCTCCTTTTTAGTACATTTTGCTCATTTGGATGATTTGAAATGAGCAAAGAGCAAAGAAAATAATAGTCTTAAGTTACCATGCTCATGACACATCAGTGTATGATAAAATTTGTAGTATATAGGTTCTCAATTACATTAATGATTATTAGGTATGAGTTGATTATATGGTTCAAAGGTATCTCTTTGAGATTTTTTGTCCAATTATTAGGTATAAGTATAATATATGAGTTGATGGTATTTTTTATTATTATTAGGAAATTAAGTCAGCCAAGGAAACGCAATTTAATGTTGGGAGTAAGGATCGAACCCCTGACCTCAGGGACCAAAAAGGAGCGCTCTAGCCAGTTGAACTAACTCCTATCCTTATATGAGTTGACTGGATGGTTCATTAGTAAGCCTTTTTAAGTTTATTCCTTTATGCTAAAGAGGGGCAAGCCCATAAAAAACGGTAAGTTGTTGACAAATGACTTCCTATTAACTAAAAATGTCGTATTTTTTTCCTTAAACAGAAGGGTTAACGTAAGTGACCATAATTTGGTGGAGGAAAAGATTGCATGGCTTGCAAACTTTTGACGAAAGTGGGCGAGCTAGGGAGCTTTTTTTAACCATGAAAAAGAATGGAAATGGTACTTATTGCATATATTCTAACGATTAAGCATATTCCTTGTGATCAAAAGTAGAAATTGGTTGCATGTCAAAAAGTAAATTTCACAATTTCAGGAACGATTGTATGAATTGATAGCATTAGCATCATCAAATAAAAAAAGGAAGAATCAAGACTACTTTGAGAAGAATATTATCAGGAACATAAAAACAAGTCTCAAATCACAAAAGTTAATTAAGAGAATCACTTGCGGAATGTAAGAACGTTTAATTATTTTGTATGATTACTTTATTTACCAAAAAAAAAATTAAGAGAATCACTTGAAAGTTTTTTTTTTTTTTTTTTTTTTTTTTTTTTTGACATCAAGTTAATTTGCATTAATTAAAAACGAAAGTACAACCTAAGGCTAATACAACAACATAGATGCCAAAGCAAATGAAGCTAGAAGAGCTTCATTTGCTCGTACATACTCTACGAAAGGAAAACAAAGTAATACATAACAACTTAGACTAATCTCGAGCAAAACGATGCGGATGGGGAACAAAGGTCGTGATGAAACAGACCTAAAATGAGAAGGATCCTGTTGAAAGGCAACACAAAACCGATCTTCAAAAGGAGATTGCCGCAACTGAGCTAGTAACTTCGAAAGTGCACTAACCACAAAATCCCAAGGTCCTTGAACAGAAACACCTTCCTGGGATTCCACTGATGAAAGTAACCAAGAAATCACCTCTTGTGGTGACTTCGGACCCTTGAACAAGGGTAACCAGAGTTTAGTCTCGCAAGACTGAAACTCGAAATGCGTGGAGGACATAACTTGCTCCAAATTAAATTGGAGGGCCTCCCACAAGATGCATTTTTGAGGTGTGATGACGGCAAAGGTCATCACTGTAAAAGTAGGTGACTTATAATGAATAAAATCACCCAAGCGACGGATTCGAAAATCCATCTTTGCAATCACAAACCTAGAAGATCTAACCACAACAGGAATCAAAAGAGCCTCACCTCTCATCTTACCCAATACTGCAACCCCTAGATATTCATAACTAGATCTAAATAACCCTAAATTAAAACGTAGAAAAAGAACAGAAGCAAAATACCCAAAACAAAACAACAACCAGTACATGATAGATGGAAACCACACCAAAACCAGCACCATACAAATTGCAGAATCTTCACGGCCAACAACGGAGTCCCTGAGCGAGCCAACAAACCGACACCTAAACACTAGAGGGGAACGGGAAGGGGACACTAAACTAAAGCTCAAAACAGAGCAGGGGTATGGGGAGGGGAACCTAGAACTAACAACTTTGACAACAAACAGGGGGTCGGGGAAGGGGAGAACTAAACCTAACTGCAAACACTAAGAAACAGGGGTATGGGGAACTAACCCTAAAACTAGGACAACGCAGGGGGACTCACGGCACACAGGGAAACTGGAGGTCACTGTGGTGGGCAATCCGACACGGACTCAACGACAGGGATGGGGGAGGGAGACTAAAAAGACAACGCGGGGAGAGGGAGCGTAAGAACCTACACTTTAGACAACGACATGGACGGGTTGTAAGAGACCTAAAACTGACGAACGAATGCTACGGAGAACCTACACGGCGGCGAGCCGGTGAAACGAACGGGACGCCAACAAACCCGCGACTGAAAAACGAATGAAACGAAAAACCGCCGACGGAGACAGAGATACGACTAACCGAAAAAGACCGACGAGGATGGAGGCAACAAGCAGCAGGCTCGCCGGCGACTTTCGGCCACCAGCGAGCCTGCTGCGGCGAATTTTGGTGGAGGGGCCTAGGGTTTCGTGGGTGGGTTAGAGAGAAGACAGAGGATATATGAAGGATTTTTTGTGACCCAATAAAGTTGCAACCACGACAAAATACTAAATGTACAGTGTTTTTGGTAAACTGATCAAGATTTAGTAGTACCAAGTGTTGGCCCAGTGGTGATGGGAACTGGTTTTGGTAGGACGGGCCCGTGTACGAATTCTCGCAACACTCTTGGGAGAGGAATGAAATCTAACCACCCTGAACTTGGCCTCGATCTGGATGTAGTTTGAAAGGTGAACCGGATGTAAACAACCAAAAAAAATCAAGATTTAGTAGTATAAGCTCACCGTCAATTTTAATGTTGAACTCACAACACCATGAACGTGCTTTTATATATATGTACATATATAGAGAGTCATAGAGATAACCCCTAAAAAAATCATTATGCTTGGAGGTTAGATAAGACGAATATATATCCCTTAGAATTCAGAAATTATACAAACTAGTGCAGCCCACAATTAACCGTAATATACTTCACAAATTTTAAAATGTGACTTTTACATTTCATATGTATCAGCTTTTATCAAAAATGGTTGACTAGTATATACAGCAAAAGTAAGTATATGAGATATTATCGGATTTGTATTAATGTATATATATTTACAAATATCCACTTTCGATAATTTATATTAAGGTTCTTTTATATTCAATTTATTTTAACTTATTTCAGAAAAAATAAGATATATAAGATAAGATAAAATAAAATAAGATGTTAGACAACACAATAAACTATCTTAAAAGATAAGATAAAATAAGATAAAATAAAATAGGATAATTTGAATCAAACAAACCCTAAAGTAAATAAATAATATTGATAGTCAAGTCATAATTTTGTATGTAAGTCAAAATGTGCATCCTTCAAAATCGTAGGAAGTATAAAACATACAGAAATACTTTCTCTATTTCTTAATAGATTCATCATATTGACTTACACAATAGTCTATGCACAAGTCACAACTTTAACCATCAATATCTTCACTTATATGTTATCAATAAGAATAAGTTGAAAATACATATTGAGATTAACCTTACTACAATTAATTAAAACAATGATGATTATCTTTGCGAAATAGAAATTAAATATAGTTAGACTACTCTTATCTTATGCCTTCAACTTATTTTAACTTATTTGAGATATTATAAGATAAGATAATTTCAGAACAGATAAGATTAAATGTTCTGTTAACTTATCCTCACTCAGTTTTTTAAAAAAGAAGATAAGATAAAATTAGATCATATAAGATAAGATAAGATTAGATAAGACAATAAGGGTCTGTTTGGTTCACATAGTGGTATGGGTTTGGAATCAGGAATGAAATCAAGGTGGTATAAGTTTGAAACTTGATACCTAATACCATGTGTTTGGTTTTTATTTGTGAATGAAATTTTTTCTTCTATTTAATAGCTAGAGGTATTGGTATAAGCCAAACCCACCTCCCCCTTAGGTTTCTAAACCCCATACCTTATTTGAGTATGGGTTTTAAATCTATCAAATTATTAAATAAACACTAGGTATGGATTTTGCTCATTCTAAACCCATACTTCATTCTAAACCAAACACTTCCTAACCGCTTGTTTGGTAGAAAGAATTTGGAAGGAAAAGAAAGGAAATGGAAGAAAATTTGTTACTCTTCAATGTTTGGTTCATTAAAAAAATTAAGTGAAAGGAAATGGGAGGAAGGGAAAGGAAAGAGTCTTTAATAAAATTTTACTTTCTTTTCCTCCCAAATTTTCCTCCTAAAAGTGGGGGAATTTGGGAGGAAAGAGAAAATTTGTAACAAAATTAAGGTTTTTTTCCATTCTCTTCCATTTTTTTCTTTTCTCTTCCCTTCCCTTCCTTTCTTTTCTCTCCCTTTACTAAAAAATAAACCAAACACACGGTAAAAATCACTTTGAAAACTATGACATTTTCCTTAAAAAAAAGATAATACTAAGATAAAAGGTATAGTCTTAGCACGTCATAACAATACTTCTAGTTTAGACTATAAAAAAAAATTAACAACCTATTTGGTATCATTGTTAGTTTCCAACCTTCAATGATATAGGTTATGTAACGAAATCAAAATTAATCCTACTTATATTAATCATCTTTATTATAAAAATAACAATAAAAAATAGAGTACTTGTTTTCGGGATTTCATATTTTTGTTTTATGGTTTTCAGAAAATATAAAATCAAAAGGCAAAGGAAAACGGCAAAAAAAGTTTTGGAATTGTCTAAGATATTTCGTGTTTGTAAATTGTAATGTTGGAAGGTAAATGAAATAATATATCATCTGTTTTTATATTTTAAAAAATGATTCATTATGCTATCATATAGAGTCTCGAAGACTCGATCTTTCTTCATCTAGTGCATGCCGGAGATGCGGTGCAACGTTAATTACAAAATGTGCAAGTCCGGATTGATGAAGGAAGTGCTCTTTTAATTTCCACCTTTAAAATTTGCAACAAGTTTGATTATGGTTTCAAATTTATAACAATGTGGCAGAGGCGTAAACAGAAAATTATTTCGGGAAGAGCAAGATTTCGTTTTGTATATTCAGAAGGGGGGGGGGGGAGAGTAAAGAACTTTACTGATTTATGTAATATTTCAACAATTTTTCAATTTTTCACAACAACAAGGATACTAATAATGATAGTATCGACAATAATAATAATAATAATAATAATAATAACAACAACAACCATAACAATAATAACAATAATAACAATAATATTAATAATAATAAGATAATAATAATGATAATAATAGTGATGATGATGATCATGACGATGATAATAATAGTAACAATATATAATAGTAATAATAATAATAATAATAATATTATTATTATTATTATTATTATTATTATTGACAATATCATAATTACTGATAATCAAAGACAAGATGAAAATCATATTATAGGAAAAATACAGTATACTTAAGGAAAGAACTGTATAATTGTGCACCAGTTGGGTTATTGAAAACAGTTGTCAATAGCTGTCACCACTAACTAGTAACTATTTGGTCCTTTACTCTTTGTCTCTATAATGTCTCTCGATCTCTCTTCCACTTTTCATCCCTTCTCGATCGAATTAAAGCTCAATGGTATCTATGATGAAAAATCGACACTAGACAATAATGTCTATGATGAGAAATCGACTAACATGAAGACAATATCAACCGTGTTGACTAAATATAAAGTATCGAACAAAAGGGATCTTTTAAATCAGATTATCAATTGTACGTATGTAACTCCAATTGATCCAATTTAGGGGTTTTGTAGTATAGCATGCATGATATTAATCATTGGCTCTCACATAGGTTGTATGAATTAAGTTTGCGCTTCTTACATTTTGGTAATAAATTTTTTTTATTTATCAAAAGAAATAATAATAATAATAGTAATAGCAATAATAATATTGTTATTATTGTTATTGTTAACAATATTATAATTATTGCTAACAAAAGACAAGATGGGGAACATATTATAGGAAAAATGTAGTACAAGGAAAAAATTATACAATTCTGGACCAATGGAGTTACTGGAAACAGCTGTCATCCACTAAGTATTTTGTCCTCTTTACTCTTTGTCTTTTTAATGTCTCTCGATCTCTCTTCCACTCTTCATCCCCACTCGAATTAAAGCTCAATGGTGTCTATGATGAAAAACCGACAGTACTCAATGATGAGAAATTGACTAACATAAAGACAATTATCAATCGTGATGACGAGATATAAAGTTGTCGAATAAAAGGGATCTCTTGAATCATATTAACAATTGTACGTAATTCCAATGGACCCAATTTAGGGTTTTTTAGTATAACATAGATGATATTCGCAAATTAGGGTTTATATCCACTAGAACATTTTTTTGGAATTAACCAAAGACTCTTGCTCGAATTGTGATTTCTTATACAGGCTTAGATTCAATTTGGAGAATGTTAGTAATTCAAATTCAACTTAGGGGTGTTGAAGGCATGCAGCTTAGTGCCTTATAAATTCACATCGATGATGCATAAAATTATAGCAACCTTTACACAGTCTTTGCCTATCCTACGAGAGTTTTTAATGTAAGGTGCTAACATATGATATATAGATAAATAGTTTACTTAATTACTTATCCAATGAACTAGAACACTCATCTAAAAGTCTCTTTACATGTTACATAGTCTTGCATACTTGCACCAAAGACCACCCTTTCAGTTTTAACTTAAGGATTAGCATTAATTACTTCCATTTCTTCAAAATAGGACACATTTGACTCATGTATAATAGATGCACGTAAATATTCATATAACACATAGCTGTAAGTTGAAATTTCTTTTTCTAGATGCAAAGCACTTTATTAATGTGTAATACTCTCAGAATATCCATATTTCATGTTTTTGGTCTTTATTTGGTCAGAAAGATAACATTTTCTCTTAATAAAACTTTGTTTAATAGAGTAGAATAAGATTCATAAACTTAGGTACATACTCATGAAAGATACTCCCATGTAAATTATGTGCGATATGATTATATGAAGTTATTCGATTCCTTAAAATTTACTTCCTAATTATCGTCATCTTACTTAGAATCATATGTCTTTTTAAAGTAAACCTAAAAAAACTAAATAAAAAACGAAGTATGTAGTAATGTAGATGACAGGAGAGAGGATATGCATCTTGATTTCTTTGTAATCTTCAATTATACCTCCCCACTCGAAAAATTGTTATAATCTCTAAGCTCTGTAAGCAAAAAAAAATTGAATCCCATAAAAAAAGAAATTATAAAGTAATTATCATCAAGGCAAAATTAACCAAATAAAAATTAAGGGGATTGAATTAATGTTAGGCTATATTCTTCAAGTGCATTCATCATACACTTTGGTGTACCATGTGCATGGTACACCCAAGGCTATTTTTTACTCATTTGCTTATGTGAAGCTCTACATATTATGTGATTATGCTCACTTGGAGGTTTCAAATTAGCAATGAGCAAAAACACAGCCTTGGGTGTACCATGAGCATAGTACACCCGAGTGTATAACAAAAATTCCCATATTCTTCTTGGATTATTGAAGTAAATAAGTTAAGTTCACCAAAATCAAGCAAAGTTCAACAACATTAACTTAAGTTGAGCAAATAATAAGTTATAATCAACAAAAATAAGTTTAAGTATTTGATTGAAATAGCGAAGTTTTTTTTGCAAAAATATTTATTGTTCAACAACATATGTTTAGCAAAAAAATAATTAAGCCAACAAATATAACAATAATTAAGCAAAAATAAGCTAAGGTCAATAAAGATAACGTGAACCTAACAAAGGTAAATTACGTTAAGCAAAAGTAAATTGACGAGAACAAACCCCTACATGAAATCCACATAGTTATGTTTCATTTTGAAAGAAGTCATGTTGAAGAACGTGCATCGTACCATCATTTTTTCATTCAGATGACTTCATAATTTTGGTAGCCTTTAGAGAAGAAATCAAATGAACTCCATATACAACCAAATGAAAATAATTTTAGTGGCCAAAGTACTGGAACATTTTTCTTCCGGGGATATAATATTTTCTATCATAGCGTAGTGTTGTTTAGTATTCAGACTTTTATGTCAAAAGGAATAGTTAAAAACATGAGGTGTAAGTGTGTAACCTAACTATGATAACAGTCTAAAGCTAGAGATACCCAAGGAAGTGTGTACTGCTCCCAAGTACTATAACAAATCTAAGTAAAAGTCCGCTTTATGTCGTAGTTTCTGCCTCATCATCTGCAAACAAAAACTGTTAGTGCTCCTAATAATATCCTCCTAATGGCTAGTGGTTTACAAATAGGCACGCAGGACATCTACAGAGCTTATCCATTATACATTCAGGTGTAATCTCGGCCTTTTAGACATACATACAACAAAATGTATGATAAAAATTATGGCATGTAAAAGAGTGAAGGCCGCTTACCATCATATCATGATTCTTAGATAAACGAGCAATAATTAGGGTAAATTTGACGCATCTTTTAGAAGAATTGGAAAAAAGTAAGTAAATTTAAATTTGCAAAGAATATGTACAAAATTCATGAATTTGTCCTTAGTTTCTCTATACAATTGTAAATCACATGTAATGTAACATAGAATTGAAGAAAATGCAAGATCTTAAGCCATTAAATTTTCTTTGAACCCATAAATAAAATCCATTACTACCAAACATTGAAAAATCTAAAAGAAACTACAAATTGCAAAAGAAACAATTTTTTTTTTTAAAAAAAGTTTGGTGGGGGAGAAAGAGGGACAGTACTACTGCAAAAACACAATAGATTATATCCTGTGACACAGAAGATCACTACACCAAACATTGAAAAATCTAAAAGAAAAAAATAGAGAGAGTGACAAAATTATTGAGAATCTGACCTCAAAATTTGTACCTTCATTACAGAAATCACATCAAATCAGATTAAATCAGCCGTCTGAAAAATTTCAACCTGCAAAATGAAAACATTTCCACACTCATCTAAAGGACCAAACAAAGCATAAAGAGAAAGAGATAAAACAAAGAACTTGAAAAAAAAAAAAAGACTCAAATATTTTAGCCATTAAACAAGAAATAACTTATGTCACCTGAAGTTAGTATCTTGTTTCCTGCAAAAGTACAGACATAATCATATAATTCTTCCTGCTACTTGCAACAACTTACTAGTTGCAAATTCTTCAGCTTTCACCAACTAAATTAATTAGGTCACTTTTTCTCAGATCCACCTACTCAAAGTACTATTACTCTCAAACAACCCTTATATAAAATTTATGTCGGAAATTAGTTGTCACGCTACTAGTTCAAATTATAAAACCGATGTAACCGATAGATGTCAACTAATTTAATCGGCTAAATTTTAAAGAAATGGTTAGTACAACAAAATGCCAAAGAAAAAAACAATAATATTAAAAGGGTGATTTACCTACACTTGACATGAAGTGACAAAATATACACTTCATATTGAGGTAACATATGATAATATAAAGAGAAAATTAGCCATTTATTGCCGCTGCAGCATCATCAAGATTCTCACATCCTTTACCTCCTTATCACTTCACCATTTTTTTTCCTTTTTTTTTTCTTTTTTTTGGGATTTTCTTAACACATTTATTTATACAGAAAAAACCCCAAAAAAAAATTAAAAAAATAGAAAAAAAAATGGTGGAAGCCAAGGAAGATGGGCATGTGAATCTTGATGGTGCTGCATCAGCAAACAACGGCTGGTATAACAATCTCCTCCAAAACGCTGTCGTATCATAACAAAATAACATAAAATAAAAAGAAAAACTCAGAAAACCCTAACCCTAATAATATAATTTCTTGAACAAGATTTAGAAAGAAACATATAAAAAAAGCACCCTCTTTTTTTTTCCTATTTCTCACTAAAACTAAAACCCTTTTCCCTAATTTCTTTTTTTTTTTTCTGAAAAAAAAGAGAGAGAGAAAAAAGAATAGAAGTGAAGAAGAGAAATGAGAAGTTTCAGAGGTTGTTCTGAAGAAGAGAAGTTAAGGAAGAGGGGATATAAATAAGAGAGGAGAGAGAAAGATTAGGGATTGGTTGGTTCTGAAGAAATTGTCAGGTTTTTAGAGAGAGAAAGAAAAAGAGACCCACAACGCAGTTACACATCGCGATCCAAGGTACCAGATTTTTAACACACACACACAAAAACACACCCGAGTTAAGAGGGAGGGTTTTTTTTTATTGCTCACTACTCACTAAAGTCTCTTTACTACAAATATATAATTATATATGCCTTCATAATAATAAAAGTTAAGACTTTGGGAGTAATAATGGAAATGAAATATTTATTTACTTTTTATGGAAGATTTTATTTGGGTAATTTTGGTACCTAAGTTTAGGTGTGAGGTCCCCTAGGTGGGTATATAAAGATAGCTAAAATGATGGTACTGTTTTATCAAAACATTCAATGGCCTTATATTTTGTTTTGGGTCATTTTAGTAGTAGCTTTAGGTTTCTTGGGAATTAATGGTTTGTATCTTCCACAAGACTTCATTGTAATGTGAATAGGGGTGACAATGATGCGAGTTTGAGTTCGAGTTTGAGTTAGTTTGATTCGACTCGTTCGCATTTCAAGTTGAGTCGAGCTCACTCGAGTTGAGTTTTGATCGAAAATTGTTTGAGCTTTGACCGAGTAGTCTGCAAGTGTGTCATGTTAAAAGCAAAAACAAAATAGACTGATGTTGAATTTAGGTATTTTGTTATTGATAATTGGGTATTCGAGCATCTCATGAGTTTTCGAGTCAAGTATCGAGTTAAATTACTCAACTCGGCTCACCAACATCTCAAATATCTTGTGAGTTGTCTCGTCTCATTGCCACCCCTAAATCTGACTATGACTTGAGAACCTCCTTAAACCCTTCCTCCATCTTGTATGTTCAACAATGTTATCTCAATGTTGCAAAAATCTTGTCTTTATACCAAAAAGGCGTAAATTAAAATGATGTGGTTTTACCAGATAAGAGTTATGAAAAGTTCAACATAGATTTTCGCTTAGATGATCATGAATAATAGAGTTCTCGAGAAATACAAAATAGTCGAAGGGTGGAGTAGTGCGGACGCAAAGACACTTGTTCTACATGAGCCTGTTGACTTGGTTATGGAGCACATGGGGTTCAATCTAATTGGAAGAAACAAAGCTTTGGCATGTGTAGTGACTTGGCTCAGGGAAGACGTGGATTAAATTAGGAATCCTAATTCTGTTAGGATTTGTTCTTAGTAGTTACATAGAATCCTAGTTCTGTTAGGATTTGCTATGTTAGCTATAGTTTTACTTATCTTATTAGGAGTTATAGTTTAACTAGGATTATGTTAGGTGTGTGAAGTTAGTTAGGATATATGTTGTTTATTCCTAGTTCTTATCTTGTTATGTTTTGTTTTCCTAGCTAGTTGTATTAGTATAGATGTAGCCTATATAACGCGTATTATTACATTGAATGATATAGATTGCGTTTTGTTTAAAAAAGTTCTTGATTATTGTTTTGCTTGTGAGCTAAACTAACTAAACCATTAAAGACTTTTTACGAGTGTTACATGTTTAGTGTTAAACATCTTAAGTTCAGGAGTGATTTTAAGAGTGTTTAGATTCTTGTTCTCAAGTTTCAGGAGTGATCTTGATTCAAGAAATATATCCTTGTTTGAATTGATTCATTGTGTTTCGATTCTTGGATTCATAAAGTTCAAGATTTTCATTCATACTTGATTATTAAGCTTTCTTGGTTTAATAATCATGCCTGGTAGTATGGACAAGTAAATGACCTAATCAACATTAGTCTAAAGTGACACATATATATAAATGCACACCATGCTCTAGTTCTCCTTGAACATACCCTATAATGCATGTTTAGACTAAATATTTTCCAAAGGTTCGTTGATAATAAAGAGGCAAATTTGTTGCACGACGTAATATTCATCCCCAGAAGTTCAAAGTATGATGTTGCAACGCTTAGTTTCTATAAGAATTTCAAGTTTCAGCCTACGATAATGAGACGAGATTACAATTTTCAATTTACATTTAGCTTTGACTTCACATGTGTCATTCACTTTTATTTTTGAAACGAGATATAGACCCCAAACAGCGCAAGTTATGAAAATGCCAAGAAAAATCAAATTGCCAAGATTTTTCATATCCAATTGTTTGGGTTGTAGAATGGTTGTCGGTCTTGAGAATAGTTCGCTAAGAAGTGGAGTAGTTGTCCGCTAGTGAATAGCTTAAAGGAAGCAAACGTAAACTACCCTCGGAGGGATGCGAGTAAACCCCTTCGACGTTGAAGTTAGTATTGTTCTCTTAAAAGGTTTAGAGAAAAAAGAGAAGAAATTAGTGTTCAGAAGATACACGCAGAATAGTATTATTCCTCTGACAAAATGCGTAATCCTTTTACATGTGTATGACTAAGATGTGTCAAATGTAAGGGAATATTACGCTATTTTGTCTTATTAGATGGCCGTCAATAGTGTTGTCGAGACAATATTGTTGAATTGATCTTAAGTGTTGCTGATAATGTATTCTAGGTTGGTCTCGATATGGTGTTTGCGGACTCGTAACGGGTCCGCTAACACAATTGGGTTATACCCATATATTAATACTGAATTCATTATAGTCTTAGAGCAATTGAAGAGTTATACTAAATATAAATAAGATAATATGCAAATTCAGTAAATGATTAATTTAATTTATTTATTTGCAATTATCATTATCATTATTACTACAAACAATCCTCCTAAGCATTATCTTTTAACATCTAATAGTGACTCCATGACTCTTCCTCCCTTTGTCCTACACTCCTACTAATAAAGCTCCATTTCATCTACAGTTCATAACATAGTATGCTATGTACCAATGAACTATCTAAAAAAGACTTAAAAGTCTTTATATCTTGCTCATAACTCTTCCTCCCTTTGTCCTACACTCCTACTCAAAGACCCGTGGAAGTTTTTCTCTCTTTTCTTTTTCATTGTTCCAAAAAACAAACCCATAATTAAAGGAGTATAATCAAATAAAAAACGAAAATTTTATGTCTTTTCTATTCAACTTAATTTTACTTATATGAACTTATCCGAATTTGACTAAACTTATTTGAACATATTATATCTTATTAGTCCTAGCCTGAATTTATTAGACTTTATTTTTGTTGAAATAAACTTATCTCAAATTATTATCTAGACCTTATCTGAATTTTATTTTTTGTTAAAAACTGAAAATAAGGTGAATATAATAAACCTTTCTACGATAAAGGACACAATAATACACCTCTTAATCCTAATTATAAAAGATCAAAGTTACAAGTCAACTCACCTCACACATAAAATAAGCTTTTGTTAAACCTTAAACAAATTAGTTAATAATTAGATTAGTGAAGTTGTTCTAAAACCAGATTGGCTTGATTAGATCGGAATCAATATAAATTACTACAAACAAAAAGTAATGGGACAAATCCAAATTTTATTAAAAATAATAAAACAGCATGGTTAACCTCAAACCTGGGAAACTTTATCAGATTCATATTTGTAATTCACATGGGGTTAACTTTCTTTTTCTTTATTTTAAGGAGCAGAATCTAACAGTCCACGTAATGTGTATCTTCTTAAATCTGATCAACAGCCAATTCACCAAAAAATCCTTGCTGGATACCAACTTTTTCTGTACTTCTTACCCAGATTTATTTTTTCTAATAGAATTTGTTATATTTTAGCAATTTAAAAACATTAACAAGTACTGTAATTTTTAATTTTATGAGCAAAAAATATAAATAATTCAAAGCTTGCATTGAGCACGGTGTAGTGGACAGGGTCCACGCATCGGCCATCCTCGTACGGGGTTGTATTTCAAGGTCCCCGTCATTAATTATTGTGTAAACTTTAAATTTTCGAATCTATTTCCTTTTTTTCTTCTTCTTTTGATGTTTCTGTTTTTTTTGTATGGACACTTTTGTTGGTTAGTTGGTTAGTAGGAACCTTGGAGGTTTTACCTTGCAATGTAGTGGAATCCTAACGGGCTCTGTTTGGCGATACTAGTTGAAAATCAATTGAATTTGATAATTAGTTCTAATTGATTAAAGTAAAGTTGAAATTAATAAAAGGTAGTTGATTAGCTTAATTGTTCGGCAGAATTAGTTGTTATCAAGATTATAAAAGTGTTTTCAATATTCCAGTTAATTTTGAAAAGTTAAAAAATTTGAACATATCAATTTTAGTCATTTTAACCACTTGAAATTTTATTTTAGCTACTATTGAAACACTACTAATCATTTTAGCACCTAAAATATGTTGTTAGCACCCTTACCATTTAAGATAACTAAAATGCAAATTCAGAGAGGAAAGTAGTTGAAACTGAACTATATTGAACTGAGTTGAGCTGAATCGCATGAAACTGAAATTGTTCTCCAAAAGAACGGGGCCTAAAACTCACATCTTTTTGTATACTCTGTTTGAAACACTTTGTAGCTAGAAAGCAATGTTGCTTAAAAAGTTGATGTGGCAAGTCAAGCTACAAGGTGTTGTTGCTCACCATTGGACTTGCGCTTATGGATCCAGGATTTTTTCCTTATCTTAGACGACAATTTTCGGTTAGTTTCTTTGTTTGAGTGTGTTAATTGGTCTTTCATTAAACTTTTAGGTAATAAGGTTACTTATTTGTTAGCTCATCCTCAATCTGTTGAGATGGATGATCGCATTTGGGACAATGTTTTCCTTTCCTTTGTTCTGAATAGTGCTTGTTCTGATTATTAGATTACCCCCATTACGGGTTTTCTAAAAAAGAAAAAAAATGGAGCTTCAATAATTAAGAACAATAAATATATTAAAATAAATTATTAACCATACATATATTATTATTATTATTATTGAACAACCATACATAAATTATAGAACAGAATATTTTGATTGCTCAAAGTATCTTCCTCGTACATAGTCCCCATCTCCTCCATGTTCCCCTCTTGCAAGTTGCATCACTATTTCAATTAGTAGTATTAAATAATACTAGTTGTCATTTCATTATTTCTAGATATTTCTCCTGGAGATAACCTAGTACGACAAATCTATGGTATCAGATTCATGAATTATACCTTGTCATTGAGACAGTGATGCATATTATGCTTCAATATAATTCTAGGAATATCTATTTCATAGATTAAGATTATTTTTGCACATTTCAGACGTGTAAATTCGATGTTAATCATCTTCCATGAACCATGATACTCATACAATATCCATTAGGTAAGATAATTATTACACTTTGAAACAAACTTATAGTATAATAAGGCCCATTGATTTATATTGAATTATATATACTGAATTGAAAGGAATTGAACGAAATTGTGAGAGCAATGTGTCTAAAATAAAATGAATTGAACTTAACTGAATTTGTGTGAACTAAACGGAATTAAATTTCCTTTAATTCAGTCCAAAAGAATATCGCTTAAAATCCCGTATAATAATGTTTATATGTACATAAGTTGCCAGATACGTTTTAGAACTTCTATAACTTTCACCAATGTATAGTAAACGAGAAGTCCTTTTAAAGTTGAGTGAGTAATCCGCTACTTATATGTGCTACTAAAAACTAATTGTTATATCGAATACAAAACTGGCTTGTTATGAGCAACTTATTCTTTAATTTCATATTTCAAAATTTTCTTCTTTGGATATACTATAAATTTCTTACCAATTTTAAAAAGTGACTATTGAAAGCAGAAGTTACTCTCTCTACCTCATATAAAAGTATTCTTTAGTTTTTAAAACAAATTAGGATCCGTTTTGTTAAATTTATTTTAACTTATATAAAATCTTATAAGTTCAGATTAAATAAAATAAGATAAAATAAGATGTTTTGTTAACTTATCTTCACTTATTTCAGAAAAAAAAAAAGACAAAATAAGTTGAACAAAACAGACCTTAAAAGTTGAAATTGAGGATATTCGATGACACGAGTACATTATTGTGGACTAAGATTTGGGAATAACTATGTCTATATTTGATAATTAGCCAAACTTATCTTGTCTATGGTTAAATTTATAAGTCAACAAAGCCATCGCTTTTAAGTTTGCACCACCTATGAAGGGAAGTGGGCGGTTGGGGTGAACGTACGGTTTCTACTTTCCTTTTAACATCATCTCAGCTAATTTTTTAAATTTATGCAATCAACTCTAAGTGAATAAAGATAGTAACAATTATCTTCGTGGTTTTTTTTTAAAATTCTAGGTAATTACCTAGAAAAGGTTAAGACTTAAGATTAATGGTTAGCTTAATTACATAACGTATCTCACTCTTTTTTCTGAACAACTAAGCGCCAAAACGCTAAAATTTATCTTCATTTTTTGCAAGGTTACCACCATAAGATCTGCATGATAGAAACACGATTACATACATGTTTCTCTTTATTTATCTCTCACTCCAACATATCAAATCAAGTACCCTTCTTTTATGTATCATCTTTTCTACATGACACATCAATGAGTATAAATAATACTCAGTGTTTGTCTAACTGACATATTTTGTGGAGGAAGTAGAAGTTTTATGAGAATTAATAGATTGTGTATTAGTTATATGGTTATGATAGAGTTTAAAATTATTTGAGGGACTCTTACTATCAGCTAATTAATCTTTTGATTGACTTGGTCTTTTGACATGGTAACAGAGCCAACGTGACATAAAGGTCACGGGTTAAAATCTCATCTACCCCTCCTTTCTAAGTGGAGTATTTAGCGTCGGATATGTGGACGCAGGGCCGGATTTGAGGGTAGGCAACAAGTGCAGTGGCCTAGGGCCCATCAGCTAAAGGGGCCCAAACCAAAAAATAATCTACCTATAAGCTACGTGATAACTGATACTTAAGTGTTGCAAAAAAAAAAATGATACTTAAGCTACGTGATAACTTATTTCCTCCTATTTCCAAATTTCCATGGCCTTTCATTTCCACCTAGTGCTTTTCTCCAAATCTCATTCAATTCTTCCCATATTCCAATTGTTTTCACCATTATTTCTCATGAAAAATATCAAATGCTTCCCAAACAAAATAGAATTATTTTAGATGGGGCCCATTTTTTTATTTTGCCTAGGGCCCATAAAATGTCAGGAACGGCACTGTGTGGACGACCTGTGTTGCATCCACACTTCAAGCCCAATGGGCTCTTGCATGAGGGAGCGTGATAGAGTATAAAACTATTTCTGGGACTCCAACCATCATGATTGCCGCCCCAGGAATAGAGTATAAATCAGGTTATTAAAACATGAAAATACGCAATCTAATGAAAATAAAACTTTCCACAAAGTATAGTTAAGGATTTAATTACCAATTAAAGCCCTCCGATGAATCAAAATTCTTGAAAATATTCAATTTTCCTTGATGTCAATCTAAGAAATATTCTAAGCTTTGCACAAGGTAAATAACTTCCGATGATATAAAACCTCTCATACTGAGTCATAAGAATCTAATTTCATATCAGCCAAACAATCACTTAACTTATAATTAGTCATTACCTTTTTATATAGCAAAACCCTAAAATCTTGGTTAAGATATTTATCATAACACTTTATTGTAAGTATATGTTTATGTGGCAAGAAAAAGGAAAGAGATATTTTGAGGGGACTGAGTGTAGATCATTATAGCTTCACTAACTCACTAGCCAAGTTAGCAATAAGCCAATAAGTGTTGATGTGCTTGCAATTATGTCGTCTTTTCCGTATCTTCATATTTATGTGATCAGTTGTGGGGGCAAATATTGCGACTTCATACGCTCCATTTATTTTTCTTGTGGCCTTGCTCTTACATAGTTACATTTGCAAATTTGAAATTACAATGATATAATTTTGCTCTTTCCACGTTGCATTCTCGTATCCTTTAATTTGCTTTCATATCATTATCTATCGATGTAAATCAACATCCATGGTCAAATCTAGTTAATCACGCTTTTACTTTATTTAAGGGGGGTAATGAGAATTATGAGTTGGATTAGACGTATATTCGATTACTAAAGTAAGTTGTGGTTCATTAGTTATAATTAATTACTCTATATGAGATGAATACTCGACGTCATCATATATCCATCTTGAACTATTAAAATATAGAAAAAAAAAAATAGGAACTTTTTTTAAGGAAAAAAGTAGTGCATTAATTAATTGATGGGCAAAGAGTTTATAAGTATATAAGGACAAACATTGTTAGGACAATTGGTTTTCCAACATTGTTCGTAACCAAAGGGCACTACTTTCGCTAAATGGTGGGCAACAAAATTTCCATTACGATTAACATGAGAAAAGTTAAAGCATTAAAATACGAATAAAGGTTAACAATATCTCCAAGAATAGCATCCAAGTCCGAGTGGAAAAGCACCGCCATGAATAGCCGAGAGACGAGCACTTGAGAATCCGATTCAGTAATCACCTCCTATGAGCTATGACCCATGCTTCTTTGCCCAAAGTATTGCCATAAATATTGCTTTAGCTTTAGCTACATCAATAGACCACCAAGCACGAACTCGTCGAAAAGCCGAGAAAATCACCTTCGGCTTGTCAAAACACACGATAGGTTACCACTTCACTTGGGGTGCATTTGTTTTTCAAACACATACTTATTCCTTTCGCACCATAAACTACAACAAGATGGATCCCCTATGCACCATCTTTGACTCTATCTCACCCGAGCTCAACAACAATTCACAAAAATATGTGACTTCTTCCTCTCCCAGCATAGCATCACAGTCTTCCCACAATCTTTGAACTCTCGCACAACCCATAATAGTGTGGTAGGTTGTTAGTTTCCTCCATGCTTTGGCACCAAGGACATTGGTCATCTTCAATAATGTGCCTCACTTTAAGGAAAACACACAGAGGCAAGGAGCGAGTGCAAAGCCTCCAAAGAAAGTGAAGAGCCTTTGGGGAAATCTCCAGCTTCCATAAATTCACACATGCCGCATGAAAAGTCATTTAAATTCCTCCCCTTTCCCAACATATAAGTTGTTTTTATAGTATAGTAGCCCTTCTTTGAATAGGCCCATGTAAAACCATCTTCTCCTCCTCTAACAGACTAACACTTAGGGGAATAACAGACTATATATCATTGAAATTGTGCTCAATTAGATCATAGCGCCACTCCATCTTTTCATAGTCTATGAGATAATCTCCAACCACATTTAAGCCCTCACACCTAACACTCTCAATAAATCTTCACCTTTCATCACCAGTCCAAGGACCACACCAAATATCAATGTTTTTATCATTTCTCACTCATAAGTCCTTCCATTACTAAGCTTAGCTTTGTGCACCGCAAATACTCCTCCAAGAGAAACTATTGAAATACCCTAACCTTGCGTGGAGAATGTTCCTATGAGTATAATATTTAGCACAACATATGACTTAAAAGAGATTTTTATGATTAATAATAAGCCGCCAAATTAAACTTTTCTACCAAGTAAAGCATTATTGAACACATAATCAAGATCCTTACACCCCATACCCCCATAAGTTTTGGTTTGCACAATTTATCCCATCTCAATCAATGCATTTGCCTATCTTTGCTATTACCTCCCGACCAAAACTAGCCATAGCTGACTTGAACTCTTGTATAATAGCCACATGAATCTTGTACACACCGATTAGGTAAGTGACAATCGCTTAGATGACTGCTTCAATCAACACCTCCTTACCTCTTTCCATCCCCATAACTTTTTCCACATTATTCGATCAAGGAGACTCCGGAACAACATTTTATTAGATCTTCCACAAATGGTTGGAATGCCATGGTACTTCTGAATTATGATGTTTATCAACTTTCTTCATATGGAGAAGATTAATCAGTTCCTCTTGTCGCTCTCTGCTAACTTCTCTACTAAAAGATACTACCGACTTCTCATAGTTAAATTTCTGCCCGGATGCTTGTTCATATATGTTGAGAATATCAACAATTGTTAAGCATTCATGTCGAGCAACTATGTTTGGCGTTTGGCAACACAATTTAGTTACCAAAAATATAATAATAAGTTGAAAATCTTCAGATGATAATGAAATGATTATAATCTACAAGGGTTCGGCAAGTAGCTTAACGAAAATTTCATGTGGTTAAAATGACTGAAATTGAAAAGGTGGTAACCGTAACATTTCAAAAACGACTGGAATTGAGAAGGTGGTAATTGTAACATTTCAAATCTTGTGTTTTTATCTTTTTCCGTCTTTTTTTTATTTTCTTTAGAAACCATATGTCCTTTTATGGATTACAACGACATGTTAATCAAAAAATTACAGCAGAATCACCACTTCCAAAGTGCTAATACGATGCAAATCTCTTTAATTTTGCCTGTCATCCATCAAAGTGAAAAGCTATACATGATTTAGTCCTACATATAAGAGAGAAGAGATGATACGAAACTAAGCAAAATATTCCTTACGCTAATCAAACACCTACTGATAAAGGATATAAAGATTTCCTTAGCTTTCTAGGGCTATGTTTATTAATAACATGATGTACAGTACAGATTTAAAAATCTTTGTTTTATAATTGTTTACAATTAGTAGCTTCCTTATTTATGTATCTCCCTCTTTCTCTAAAAAAAACCCTAACTCCCTTTTCAGTCGCAAGGAGTGTCATCATCATAGCCCCAAATCCTTCTTTAATTCCTTAGTTTTTAATTGTTTATTTTTTGATAATCCTCCTTGTTCTCTCGTTATGAGAGCTTTCTTCCAAATTTCCGGGTTCGTTCTTTTCTTTAATGGGAGTTTGGAGTATGACTTTCTTCTCTCTTTTTATGGAAGACTGACCTTATATGCACGCAATGAGTTCAAAGTATATAAAAAAATAGATAAATTGTAAATTTGTCCCTTTTTTTTCTTTATTCGTTTAAATGAAGCATGTAGTTATTCTTGTTTTTCTCCTTGCATGACTAGGGATGGGCAAGGGTAGGGTCTGGGTCTGGTCTAGCTGGACCCTAGACCCGAACCCTAAATATTTTTGCAGACCCAGACCCGGACCCTAAGGGTCTGAAAAAATTGGACCCTGACCTGGACCCTTAGGGTCTGGAGGGTCCAGGCCTAAATTTTTTATTTTGCCAAATTTTCAGCATTATTAATATCAATAATCATCTGAAATCCGCATGAAACAAACACAAACATATAAATTGAAAAAAAACGAAACAAACACAAACATATAAACTGGAAAAAAACCGAAACAAACACAATTCACAAACATATAAACTGAAAAAAAAACGAAACAAAAATACAAACATACAAACTGAAAAAACGAAACAAACACAACTTACATAAGAGTTCAGAATGGGTGTTTTGGTGTTTTAATTTAGGTTTTAGTCTTTTAGAAAATCAGTTTGTTTTTTTAAAAAAAAGTTAAAATGTATATATTAAATAAGTTTAGGTCTAAGGGTCGGTCTGGTCCAAAATTTTAAGACCCGACCCTAAAATTTACTTGGACCCAGACCCTTAGGGTCTGAAAAAGTTGGACCCAGACCCTTAAATTAGGGTCGGGTCTAACAGGGTCTGGGTAGGGTCCTGGACCCATGCCCATCCCTATGCATGACCTATAGAGGCTTGGAGTTGCAATCTCATGATAAATTTTAACCATAAGTTCAATATATACATTAAATCACAATATTTACATCATCACGTATCATAAGTAATTTACTAAACAAGCCACAAACAGGTTAAAACTCAATAGAAGAAAAAAGACATACAAGCCTAACTCAATCAGGGATAACCAAAAGATAGACTTAAAATGGAAAGACCGTGCAAAGGTTAACTTATTTAAAACAATCTTTCCTTTAAAATTTAGCTTAGTTTTCTTTATTTCTTTATAAGAAAAATTAAAATTCATGATCTCTCTCACCTAGGAAGTCGTTCTTAGTTAAAGACAACGGATTTTAGGGATTTAACTTAGATTAGCACTACAAAATAATTTTGCTATTAGAGACGGAATTTGAGACAACGGATTTTAATCACGTCCCAAATTTGAGACGAATTATTTTTTTCCCGTTACTAATTTGAGATAGGGTTTCGAAAATCTCATCACAAAAAAGTTTGAGACGCCTCCTTCGGGAACGTCCCATTTCCCGTTACAAATTTGTCCCTATATGTATGTAATTTGACACATATCGTACCCGTTTACATCTCTAATTAGGATTTTGTGGTGTAGGTTGTGAAACAAGATATATTTAAGTGTGTACAAAGTACTATTTTCTATCGATAGAACATAGAAGTAGGAATAATGATGAGACTAGTTATAAGTTAGTAAGTTGTTCCTCGTATGACCAATTGGTTTTAGGGTGAAGCTTTATTGAATTCGTGATCGGTCTATGAGATCCTTCATTTCACTTGAGAGGAAAATAGAGCTAGAAAACAAAAAAGAAGGGGGTAGGGGAACTAAACTACTAAAGTAAGCAAAAAGGAGTACCATAATGTAAGACTCTAAAGGGTAGGGCACAAAGGAATGATATGGCAAAATGCTACTACTTTGGTAGCTCCATATATAAGTTTCACAGCCCGGAAATTCCGCTGAATAATTTCCAGTGTATGAAAGAGAAATACTACTGAAAGAGGAGGTAAACAAGTCGTGCACGCAGGTAAAATTATAAGAAAACACCTGCAGAAACAGCTTCTACTAAGTGCAGTTTTGAGGGGTCTTCAGTTTTTACTCTAAATAGGAAAAAAAGAACTTGTATTCAAACTTAAGCCTAGTCATTTTATAGCCCTTCTTTCACCTTCATTATTATTTCATGCTACTATATATATATACGTAATGTACTTGAAGAACTGTACCTTGACTTCTTGAACAGTTGAACACCCCCCTAGTAGTGTTAGGGTTGAAGTCTTCAACCCTTAGGATAAAATCCAATCGTAATAGGTTTTATATGTGCTCTATAGTCTATATATATGAATTATATATGATGCAATAATATTCAGCATCCCTAAAGCCATTTGCATGCTAATAATAAAAGTATGAAACCCTATCTACAAAGTGAACCAAAACTCGCTCTCATTTAAATGTTTGGGAGCAACACTAAGAATTGAAGACAAACCTATAATTAGGTTGGGCAATCCAATACGGAGGAGGAGAATTCGGTCCACATACAAGCCCAAAGGAGGTTCCATACTAAAACCAATTGGCAATAGTAGGAGTAGCTCCTCTACCTTATATTGTGGTACTTTATCTGATCTCCTCTTTCTCCAATGTGGGACAACTCACATGTGCACAATATAATGGCGTTCAACAATAAGACACTCAATATCTAACGAACGTGCGTGAAAGATCCCCTCCTAGCTAAAGCTACATAACTTTTTTTTTTTTTTTGCTAAATAAGTAAGGTTTTCATTTAAACAAACATTATACATCCTAACCAAACAAACCAACTAGGTTGGACTCTTTGGAAAAGACCAGGTTCACAAACTACGGTACATCACTTCACCATTACAATTGCATAAATTGCTGCTAATCTTTACTAGTAATTTTTTGAGGCAATACTCGTTAATTCTGAGTCTAACCTCACTTTTGATTCTCTTAACACTACTACTAACAGTAGCAATACTTCGAGTCCAATAACATTCATTTCTACATCTCCATATATGACTACTATATTACTTATACAACAAAAAGTATTAGCTAGAACATACATGCAACAACTTGCGCAATACAAACTCAACCAATACCACACACAATATATTTAGTCATGATCTGATGACCATTTTCCTATAACAAGTGACTCCTTCCCTAACATACTAGCACTCATGGGCTTACTCGCAATTGGTTGTGCGCACACGGTACACCATCTGCTACTATACACTAACGTGTGACTAACCCACACATCCTAATGTCTACATCATTGAGATTTCTTACACGTACATGCACAAAAATGTTCATGCAATGCACCTATAAACGACTCCTTTGATAGAGTATAAATCTATTCCTGGGGCCTCAACCATCAGCTTAAGCTTTTGGTTGAGGCCCCAGGAATAGATTTATATTCTATCATCCTTTTCATAACGCAGATTCCAAATTTTAGACTAACTAGTTAGAATAGGAAAACTAACAACCTTTATTTATCACCACTTGATCTATGATAACTTACAAGAAGAAAATTGTTCCAAAACTTTTTATTACAATGAGCTAGTAATAGAAAATACACTTGTATAAAACAAAAGGGAAAACTAGAAGAACAAGTATTATCTCCACAATTACGTATAGCATATTCCACGTATCTTCTAAGGATTATGAGTAGAGGTAGATCCAACACCAAAGGCACATGCACCCACTTTAGCAATTATGTATAAAAAAATCAATACGTTTTCGAATAACATATTGATTGTAGGTGGTATAGTGAATAGTGACTTAGAATTTGCTTTTGGTACTTGATGGTCCCAAGTGCAAGTATTGAGGAGTCAGTTTATATATTACATTTACGTTCATTTGAATTTGATCCCTTCTCTACCATCATCATTTTTTTATTTTTATTTTTTTTGGTATGTAAGGAGAAATCCTATTGAGTTGGAGGAATAAGGAAAATTCAATATTATTTGGGGTAAGAGTGTAAGGCTCAACAACTCTTAGGATGGAAAGTGATGTTAACATTATTAGGCCAACAACCATCATAAATCATAGCGCACCCACTTAAAAAATTTGTTAGATCTGTCGTTGATTATGAGAGAATTATAAGTTTATAATCGTTTTTTTTAATGTTCTCCTATTTCACGAGCATCCAAAGATAAAAAGTCCTCTTTATTCATCTACAATCTAATATTGTTCAACCCCATGTATGTTTTGCACATGTGAGTTATCCCGCATTGGAGAAAGAGGAGAGAAAGTACCACAATATAAGCTAGAGGAGCTACTCCTACTATTGCCAATTGGTTTTAGTATGGAACCTCCTTTGGACTTGTATGTGGACCGAACTCTCTTCCTCCTATCTGGTTACCATTTTCCGTCATGCAACAGATTGTCCAGGCCCATTTTCAGTCATATCAAATTTATCAAATATATATCACATGTGATAATATGGCACAAGATTGATAAGAATGATAACCACTATATGCAAAAGTTTTCTTGTGATGTAGAAACACCATATTCTAAAGCTTTTTTTTTGTACAACGACCGATATTGTTACTGTAAATCAGTAAATGGTGTTTGGGCAGTGTAAATTAAACATGGCAGAAATAAAGATGTGAAAGAATGTTGATGTACGTAACTTAAAAGTATGAGAATCTACCTCTATAAAACATATATCGTATGGTCGAACACGTATAATCTAGGAACACGTATAATTAATTGGCAAAAGTATGTAACCAAAGAATTTGTATTAACCTATTTATGTTCCATTATGCTCTATATACAGTTGTTAAGAAAAAAAATTAGGAAACTGTTGGGCCCGTGTTTTGCAAAGTTGGGCCACCAGAATTAGGGAGACCAATTCAAAGAAGATTGAAGGGTGCGGCTGGACAGTTGAGAAATAAGGGGGAATTATGCTGATGGCCCATGCATGGAGGAACAACTCTAAATTCAGTTGGGAATATTTTCGGTATAAAATTGTAAACAATTGTAAACCTAGTTTCCTTATGTCAATTCTCTTCTCTCTCAGCACACAAAATACATTCAAACTCTCCCTCTACATTCTCTCTTCGTTGCTGCTAAGTAATATAACTTCTATTGTACTTGATTATTGTATGGACGCCGTTGGCATACTAGTGGATTGGTGATCAAGAACATCACCCGCGGTTTTTCCCATCATTTGGGTTTTCCGCGTCAACAATTCGTTTGTCTTTTTGTTGTTTTATTTACTTTACGTATTTCATCTATTCATTAATATTGACCATCATAGTATAGAGATCTCGTTGTTGGTTCCCTTTTCCTTTTGCGTACTTAGTACAAAATTGGCATAAACAGAAACTAATCACAATTCAACTTTATATTATGCTTCATTGCAACAAATCGATTGTTGGAGATTCCCATCTACCTGTCCAATTCCAACTTGAGTAAATTTTAAGGAAATGCACCACACTTTCGCTTTTTTTTGTGTATGTTTTTGTTTCTCCTACTTTGAAATTTGAATTAGAAAAACCCATCATATATGGCTTTTTGGTCTATATAGAAGACTCCCTTTACTTTGTTTTTGTACTAGACATTGCGGAATTAGGAAAACATATTACATATAGCCAATAACTACATCTCTCTAGAAAACGCTACCACTACAAGGTTAGGAATTTAGGATGATAGCCTTATATAATTGTGTCTATGTACGATCAACTAGCTACTCCGTAGTTCAATAATTGGGATAGTGTGGAAGGGTAGTAGTACTAATTTAAGATATTGAATCAAATTAATCTCATTGGGTCCGGAATTTATATTGTCTTATCTTATCTTCTTTTTTTATGAAATGAGTGGATCGGAGATAATAGTTAATGGAACATCTTATCTGATCTGATCTATCTGATATGATCTTATCTTATCTTGTAAGATTTTATATAAGTTAAAATAAGTTGAATAAAAAAGGGTTTTAAACTACTTTTTTTGTGAACGAACTCATCTTGTTCTTCTGTTATGTCGAGTGTCTTTTAAACGCTTTTAATGAGCATGAATAGGTAGAAAGAAAGGGATAATGGGTGAATGTTGTGAGACCCAACTTAGGCTATGTTCTGTCCAACTTAGTTTAACTTATTTAAGAAAAGAAAACATAAGATAAGATATATAAGATTTTCTGTTCAACGTATTTTCACTTATTTGAGAAAAGATAAGATAAGTTCAGATAATATAAGACAAGACAAAATAAGTTGAATCAAACTAAGCCTTAATGAAAAAGTAGAGAGAAAATCATCTAATGTAGTCTTGAAGTTCTAAAGCAATTAAGCGAATTTGAGATGAGATGAATGATCAAGCAAGTAAGAATGCATTTGCATTGTAAATGAATATATTATCGAATACAAATATTGTTAATCATATTTAATTAGTATTGGCATGAGAAACAATTAATAGGCTATAGCCTATATTTTCATTATAGACAAATTTTTTTTATAAAAAATTCCCAAATAAGTTCATTTCTTGAGCAATGTTGTATCTTGTTGATTCCTTTTTTTATTTGAATATTAAATATATATACTTATATTATAGACAATTTTCTACATATCAAACCTTCTTTCACGTTAAGGAGATCTCTCCATAGATATCATAATTGATATCAAAGTTCTTTTTATAGTTCAAAAATAATTTACTTATAAAAAAGAAAAGCTCAAAATTAATATATATAAGCCAAATATAGGGTCATTTTAAAAAGAAATATAAAGTAGAGGATTATGTTATATAATTTCTTTAATATTATTGGAAGTGAACAAATAGTTATATTCTTAATTTCCAAATTAATTTTTACTCTCTTTATTCTAAAATAAATGCAACAATTTGATTAATATATCTGTCAATGTATAATTTTGCCAATAATATCTTTAAAATTCTATTAATAAAGATTATGTATATACTACTATATACTAACATTTGTTTATATAACCTAAAATATTAGGAAAATCCCAACTATTGCAGTTTCACTCAAAATAATCCCAACTAAGGATGATTTCATAATAATTCCAACTATGTTAGGTAACTTCTCAAAATAAGCCAGCTATGTGAAACAACCTGTTTTACAAGTTAAAGAAGTTATGTGTCAAGATCTTATTGATCATTCTATTTTAAAAGCTTTTGTTTTCTTTCACAAAAAATGTAAATGCATATTGGTACGAATTTTCTTTAAAAACGTCGTAATTGAGGTCAAAACACCTTTATTTTGTCCTCTCCGGGATGCTTATCGTAAAAGTTGGTATAATGGTACTTGTTTGATCGAATTCTTGTTATTCATGCTCTATAAGGATGGTCGCCAGCAGACTTCGTTTCGTAAAAAAAATGTCGTTAAGTTAGAAAACTTTTTTGTCCGACTTGGGATGCTTACCATGAAAGTTTACACAATGATACTTGTTTTATTATCGGATTCTCATATATAATTGGTGTCAAATACGGGTGGTCGGTGAAGTTTATTTTCACATCATTTTCGATGTCAAAGCATATTTATGTCCGACACAAGATGCATTCCATGAAAGTTGACATAATGATACTTGTTTTGATTGGATTCTCGTGTTTCATGTATCATAAGGATCATCAAGGAGTGCATTATCTCAAAAGACGTCGCTTTTGAAGTCAAAAACATCATTTTGTCTTGCTCGAGATGCTTACGGTGAAATTTAGCAAAATTGTACTTATTTCGACCGTGTTCTCACCATTTCTGCCCCATATAAGAGTGGTAAGTAGAGTCTTTTTTCAACTTAACCTTTTGTAATTGTGCATCAACCTATCATTATCATCATGGCAAGAAAAAAGAAATTCTTATAAATCGATTTGAAGTCATCTGGGAATTCTCTTAAAAAGTATCCCGAATCGTTAGAATTATTCTAAAATAATCTATAGTCGGATTTTTTATTCTAAACGAAACAACTATATAGTTGGAAATACTGTCACGGTGTCACCAACTTCACCAAAATGTAATGATCAAAGTAAATTTTGACTTATGTAAACAATCAAAAATTCAAAGGATTGTATTTTACTTCTCTAAAATCGGAGTATAATTTTGACTTATGTTAGAGTTTAATTTGTGAATATATAATTCTAATACTTTTTGCCCTATGATTTTTCTTTTCCACCTCTACCATTTGAAAGTTGGTAAATTAAATGATGGAGAATATATAATCCACCTATAGTTATCACGCATCACATCGTCATGCATCATCGAAAGAAATCAAAATAACTTGGATATTGTAGCTTAATGTGGTTGACTCTAACTTTGAAGCCGCATGCAATTATACTCCGATTTTATGGAGGAGAGAGAGAGGAGAGCCAAAGTTATAGCATTGTTTCATTTGATTTCTTCAAGTGATATTAATGTCTTAGCAGAGGAACATTCTATTTTTGGACTTATTTCCATTTTTAGTAACTGTTTATACTTCATAGCACATAGTATAACTCTAGGCGTCAAACTCTCATTAATGTTCACTGTTGCATGCATCAACTTGTAAACGTTATTATTACTCCTAGTATTATTATCTTTTGAGCTCTGTAAGAATTTTCTTTAAGAGTTCACATGCAAGTGTATATACTTCTTCTGTTTCATATTACTTGCTATATATACTTCTCAATTTACGGATTTTTAGGCAATTTTTGGAGAAGAGAGAGGTGGAGAGTAGGAAGAAAAGAGACTCATGTGAGAGGAGAGAGATAGAGAGAGTTTATTGTCTAAAAAGAAAGTGTAGTAAGTAATGTGAAACTTCCCACAATGAAAAGTGTAGCGAGTATTATGAAAAGTGATGCTTACCGTGAAATTTAGCAAAATTGTACTTATTTCGACCGTGTTCTCACCATTCTTCTTATAACCTTTTGTATCATATACTCAGGGAAAGAGCCAGGATTTTGGACGAAGGATAGCCTAGTTTTGCTTTGTATCAAGAACAAAAAAATATGCCCCATAAGTACTAAATTAAAATATTACATAATCCGAATACAACATGAATAACAAAATTTTCAATTATACACGACGAATACTCTAATTTGAAACCGATTTACAATTAATCGATCAAGATTTACCAATCGTTCTCAAATTTTGTTGGCTTAGTTGAGTCTAAGGAAGATCTGAATTAGAATTAACTTAATTTTCATTATGTCCCTCATGAAAAGAAATTGAGGTATCCCTCTTTATTTTATTTTCATAATTGTGAAATACTATTATAAACATATTC
The DNA here is from genome assembly GCF_026745355.1 of Beta vulgaris subsp. vulgaris. NCBI lineage: Eukaryota > Viridiplantae > Streptophyta > Magnoliopsida > Caryophyllales > Amaranthaceae > Beta > Beta vulgaris. The sequence goes on from NC_079203.1 coordinate 54,536,811, forward strand.
CTCAATAGAATAATAAAAATCAACAATTGAAATAAATATCAACAAGAATTAATTTGCTCTCATTAAAATCCATCAATAGAGCAATAAAAAGCAACCGCACAACTGATATCACAAAATCACAACATCACAATTGTATATTATTCAAATTTCATAGCTCATACTTTAGTAATTCACCAAAAATTCACAAAGTTCACATTTCACAACTGTAAATTAACAATTTCATACCAAAAAAGTTCATACAGCTCCCAAATCCATTACTCGTAATTCATATATCATAGGTACACTCAAAATCAACAACTGAAATTAGATGAAACAGAATGAGAGAATTGATAAGAAGTAAGAAAAAAAAAACCTAGGAACTACAACAACACCACCATCTATTCTTTATTGGATCTGGGATTTTTTATTTTCTTCAATTATTTTTCTTTGGTACCCAGAAAAAATTAAAAAGTACTTCCTCCGTTTTTTTAGATGACTTGTTTTGACTTTTAACACTATTCACATATGTAACTTTGACTATCTTTTGTGATTTGTACTTGAGGAAAAATATAGTTATGTGGGATCTTATTAGATTCGTTTCAATGTATATTTTCATATATCAACTTTTTGTAATTTTTGCTTATTGATAATTAGATATATAAAGTTTTAAAATAGTGCCTTGACATGTATGTCCAAGGTAAACGGATCAACTAAAAAAAAAGACGTAGTAAAATAGAATAAAAAGACAATATGTTTTCCGGTATGACCAAAAGAAACGGAAAAGTTGATTTGGGATCAGATAAGAATGCCATCTTCAGTCAGATCTCCTCACCAAAACAGAGTTCTCTTCTTTATGGCTTTTTTTTTAGGGGTAGCACAATGTTGCTTCGCACCTGCTTGTTCTATTCAACTTATTTTTATTTATCTGTACATTACTAAACTTAATTTAAATATTATTAGTCCTTATCAGACTTATCTGAATTTAATAAACATTATCAAGTTCTTATCATAGCTTACCAAAACTTATTAGACCTTATTTTATGAGAATGCTAAATCTTATCTTTTTTATTTTTACTAAACTGGACTCGTCTAAACTTATTAAACCTTATTAACTAATCTTTATTAAATATTGTTTGACGTATTCAAATTAATTTATCTGAACTTCTTTTTTCTAATAAGAATTGAAAATAAGATTGTCAATGAGGAGAGTAAGAGATCATTTTATGGACAACTTTACAATGTCATTAATCATTACTAAGTTGACATGAACTACGTACAATGCTTCGCACATAAATTGTGGAAGCCTATAGTTTTGCTGCACAAAACACCTGCCAGTAGATTATTGGATAGAGATGACAGATGATAATAGTCGAATATTTCTTTTCAATTCGTGCACCAGATCGTCCAACACTCCAACTCAACTTTTCCGATCTCCCATATTTGCTTTTGATAATGTTAGAAAGTATAGAATATATAGGACTCTCAACTTCTTGGATTAGGCTTTATCTATTGTATTATTACTTATTAGTGAAGGGATGCTAATCGAGTTGGGCAGCTCGAGCTCGACTCGGTCAAAGCTCGACTCGAGTTAGCTCGTGCTCGCTCGAAGAAGCTCGAAACTCGATAATTTGACAAAAAAATAATTTTCTACGTTAAATCTTTGAAAACAAAGATTAACCTTGACACTTGAAATAATACATTAATACACTTTAACAATATATAATTTAATTTCCATAAAGAGAAGAAAATATAATCAATAATTTTCTTTAAAAAAATTGAAATTCAAGAGGGCCAAAACATTAAACGAGCAGCTCGTGATCGACTCGACTCGAAACCTAATGAGCACGAGTCGAGCAACCCCCAGCTCGCGATCGACTCGCTCGATAAGCACCCCTATAATTAGTCTTATATGCACGTACGCGATGCGTACGTTAATTTCAAAACTTGTTATTATATACTTCATCCATATTATAGTTATGATTACTCTTAAAATGTGAATGATCAATAGTTAGATGATTTTAGATATATTAATTTGCTAATGTAAAAAACCAACAAAGATTGTGAGTGATTTTTAATATTAATTTTTTGTAAATGAATCTAGATATATCAATTCTTACGATTTACTGAACATAGAACATTACACATACTTTTATGTTTCATATTGAATTGCATACCTAATTAACAGTAAAGTATCCGCAAGAATGTTGTATTTGAGAATGTCGTGAAGCTCCAATATATGAAAGAAAACTGATTTTTTTTTTGTTTGGAGTTTGTTTTTGTAATTGTGTTTGTGTGGAAAATTATCTTGAGTTTGAATTTGAGTTGTCTATGTAATGAGAATGTCATGCATTTCTTTTGTTATTGTGTGTGGTATTAATGTTTGGTAAGTTCTTGATTATGAATATTTTTTATTGGCAAGTTTATGTAATTGAGCTTTTATATGAGTTGATTGAGTTTAATAAAGATTTGATTGATTTTTTTTTTTTTTGGCAAGTTTATGTGTGGAAATTTCTAATATTTTTGTTGTAGAGGGGCAATTAAGTAAATTTCAAGGACACAATTATTCCTCCTTTGGCTTATATATATAATAGAGATATATATATTACGTTTCTCATCAATAATAAGGCAACACAAATTTATACTTAATCAATATTTTGGCATGGTATTAGAGCAAACCTAAAGATTTTTTTTAAAACGTAACCCTCCTCATGGCCGGCGACGGTGATTCAAATACACTGCTCCAACCCCCCTCCTCCACCGCAACCGTTACACCTTAATATCGCCTCTCCCGTCTACCTTGGTACGGGTGATCGCCCGGGTGACTTCATCACCCCCACACGCCTCAAAATCG